>NW_015167600.1:196739-231273 GCF_001447785.1 Gekko japonicus
CCCCAAGGACCCAGCTTGCACCTTTTCTCTGCGAAGGCTCTGCGGATGGGGGAGGGGCACTCCCTCCGAGGCTCCCCCCCCACCAGCCCCTTGAGGGGGCGGGTGGAGGAGGGAAAAAACCCAGCTGCTCTTTGTCCCCCCCAGCTCCTGTGTGCTGCCCCGCCCCCTCCTGCGCCTGCCCTACGGGAACCCCTCCCCGGCCGTCTGCCCCACTCACCCTTCGTCTGGCCGGGAGAGGCGCCGGGACTGGATGGGTCTGAGTGAGCCATGCGAGAGGCAGTGCCGGCGAGGTGGAGGGGGAGCGCGTGGCGGCTGGTGCAGTGGAAAGGAGGCTGAGAACTCCCTTCCCCAGGCAGCGAATAGATGTCGAAGGGAGCCGCGGCCACCTGCTGCCGTCGCCTGCTGGCAGGGGCATTGTCGAGAGGCTTGTCTAGTGCTCAGGTGGCTGAGGCGGGGGGGGGGGCTGGCTGCGGGGCCTGGCCAGTCGGTGAGCTCGGGGGCCACGGTGGCCGAGGGAGGCCCAGGGATGAGAATCCAGATGACGGGAAGGGGAGGCGGCGACTCTGGGTGCACATCCCGATGCCAAACTTCCTCGAGTGCCTCGCCGCCAGCACCACCAGAGAGTGAGGTGAGAGGCAAGGGCGCCCCCCACGCCCGCCCAGCCACCTGCCCAGTGACTTGCCTGGCAGCCGACCTCCAACTGAGGGGCTGTGGTGCCTCTCCAGTGCGTGGCACGAGCTTTTGGCGGGGGTGGGCGAAGAGCCAGCGGTGGCCAGCACACGGCACGAGCTTTTGGCAGGGGGCTCAGTCTGGTGCCCCAATGATGGCCGCGCTCTAGGCGAGAGTGAGCGAGCTGGCCCTGCAGCCATGGCTAAACTTACTGTGTTGGTTATGGAAAAGACAATTAATTTGTTTATTACAATTTGAAAAGTCCCTTATAGAGTTTTTGCAGGAAAAAGGGAATAATGACTTGATTTGTGTTTTTTATGATTAAAGGTAAAGGTTCCCTTGCTCGAAAGCCAGTCGAATCCGACTCTAGGGTTGCGGTGCTCATCTCCGTTTCAAAGCCGAAGAGCCAGCGCTGTCCGAAGACGTTTCCGTGGTCATGTGGCCGGCATGACTAAACAGCAAGGCGCACGGAACGCTGTTACCTTCCCACCGAAGCGGTACCTATTTATCTACTTGCAATTACTTGCTTTCGAACTGCTAGGTTGGCAGGAGCTGGAACTAGAGATGGGAGCTCAACTCCATCATGCGGCACCCGGGTCTTGAACTGCTGAACTACTGACCTTCTACAGCCTGCAGTTCAGCGTCTTAACCACCTGAGCCACCGCAGCTCCATTTTTTTTATTTATGATTAAGGCTGTACTATTTTGGTCTTTGCGGGTCTTATGACTGTTTTTAATAAACTTGAACTTGAACTTGATGATTAAGGTATTAAGAAAGAGAAAATCTGAAGCCTTCTTATATATTTTTTTCCTTTCCCTCCTTTATTTTATCAATAAAAACTAAAATCGAACCAAAAAAAGAATATGAAAGGAGGGGTCAAGTCTACCTAAAGGGCAAGGGCAAAGACGGTCAGCACATGGAATATTCAAAATTCTACCCTGCCAAACCTGAGAAGAATTAACATTAAGCCTGGTCAGGCAAAAAGCCCTCACATAGAGAGGGATAGTTAAATAATATACATATGATGGAAGAGTTTTTGGATGGGGAATACCAAAATATTGAGAGGAGCAGACACAACATGCTCTGAATGTAGTACTCAATCAAGATTTGTAATATGCTTCTTATGTAAGGAAAGAGTCTTGTGTTTGCCATAATTTCCCATCAGATCAGATGTTACGCCAAGGGCCAGCAATTTTTCATCAAGAAGTTTCACCCAAGTGGGTCTAAAGGAGTCCAGTACCAGTACCTGCAACTACCAGTACCCCTGGCTCACTGAAAACCTGCTTATGGCTTACATGGAATGCAGAAAGTCAGGCTCTCGCTTGTAATGGTTCTAATGATTTTTGGCCAAATTCTGCCCAGAGAACAATGCCTGAAACACAATAAGGGGCATTTTACTAGGTTCTGAAGAAACTGGATGGCAGGTCGGCCCAGGGCCTCAGTAGCAGAGATTATCCAAACAGGGCATCTAATACAATATGGGGAATAACTGTTATGTTAAAGTCCAAATGACAACAGAAATGTATTTTCAGCTTTAGGATAAAAGAAATTTAAAAGAGGTCCTGCCTTTAATCTGACTGTGTTGGATGCCAGTTTATGGTGAGCACTCCAAGATAAATTAGATGTAAACAAGACGCCCAAGTATCTAAATTCCTTGACCTGTTTAAGCATAAGACCAGCCAAAGGCCAGTTATAAGAGGTAGTTTCTGCTTTCTTAGTGAAGACCATAATGTTAGACCTTTTATAGTTAATATATAAACCTTCCTTAGAACAGTAATGCAAAAAAAAATTCTTAATGATCTCTGGAGTCCAACTTTAGTTCAGAAAAGAAGAGCCTCATCATCTGCATAGAGAAGGACAGGGACATGGAGCACGGCCAATTTAGGCAGATGGGGGGGCTCAGAAAAACCAGAAGACACCATCATTCGTATGAAGATTGAACAACAGTGACCTAAGGTGGAAGAACCTCTTTTGAGCCCTCCTTGTTCCCAGCCCAAAACCTCATGTTGTTCAATCCAAGTCAAGAGCTAAAAATATTAACATGAAGTACAGAGCTTTCCTAGACAGGAAAGTAAACTTATTGGTCAATACCACATAGGGTATGAGCTTTAACCCTTTTTAAAGACTGGAACTATTATCAAGTGTTTCCATTTTTTAGGGATTTTACCAGAGAAATGTATGCAAAGAGAGGAGCCAGAAGTTCAGCCCATCCTGTGCAAAAGCACCTCTGCCCTGCACAGGATTCCTGCAAAGTGCCTTGAGGTTGCTCGGCCTGCATGCTCACTAACAGGGTGGCAACCGTGCCAACCAGCAGCAGAAGGGGGCAGACTCAGGCTCGGGTCTAACGTTGACATTTCAAGGAAATATAAAAAGACAGAGCATGCTGCAGCAGTGACAGAGAGACTGAAACGTGACCCTGGCAAAACGCAGCGTGACACATCCTGGGACTGCTGGCCAGCACAACGGCCACTGGGCACAGGTAGCAGCTCCCAGATGCCAAGTCCACTGGGAGAGTGACGATGTTGCCCAGGTCAGGAAGGCCGGGCTCAAGTGCCGCTCAGCCGCCGCCTTCTGTCGCAGATTCCCACAGTACAAAGTGGGGATGGAGGATGTGCGTCACACTGGAGCTGTCAATGGTATGAGACTGAGCAGAAATTCATGCTGCTCTGTCCACATTCCCATATTCCAGCCCACCTATTAAAAAAACCCTTGGAAATAAAAAAATGCACAATTTGGGCTCAATTTCCCCCTACAGAAAACAGACAAGTCTGCTTCCATAAATGTGTCAGGTCCAAGGGAGCCACACGCTCTGGGCTACAGAAGAATGGCTCATGGTCAGAGGGAGGGAGGGAGCCAATTCCACCCTCTCTCAGTAGGGAGGCTGCGACCAGGAGACCTCAAGGAGCTCCTCCTTCTGGATGAACACATCCATCAGTGGAGACCTTCTTTGGCGGCCCTGACCCATTTCCCTCACTACCGGAGAGGAGGCACACAACCCTCCGTTCTGGTGCCCTGGCTAGGGAATGTCCTCCACCACCACCACCCATCTCCATGGCTCAGCATGTGACCACTCCATGTTCCAAGGTAACAACACCTCTCCCTCCTATGTTTCGGGGAGATGTGGTTGAGAACTATTTTGGAACGAGAACTGCAGGACAGAAATGTGTAAACGAAATACCGTAAACAAAGAGATGCTGACTGTGAGAGGAAAGCTATGGCTCTGGCAGTCCCTGATGATGCTTCAGAGTGAAGGAGGAACTCAGGCACTTGGGTGGCACAACCCCACTTCTCTGAGGGTGGGAGGGGGCCCCAGGGGAGTCCCAAGAACCACAGAGGTTGCTCCAAACCCCACCTGCTCCTACCTGCAAGGCCTGGTGAGTGAGGCTCCCACCCCGGAGTCTCTTCTTTCTCGCACGTCTGTGTCTTCAGCCTCGTTCAGAGAATTGCCGGTGCTGTCGAAGTCACTAGCGGAGGTGCCTGTGTCAGATATGGACCGTTCCTCAAAGTTGGGGGTGGCGGGCTCTCCTCCCGAATCCGTCTCCTCCTCCCCTCCCTCCACGCTTCTGCACTCCAAGTCCAGCCTGAGGCCCCTGGACCACAGCTCCACCTTCTGCTGCAAGCCCCAGACGTGCTGCAGGACGTCATCCAGGCTTTCGTAAATCACTTCCGTGTCCAAGTCAAAGAGGTTGTCACTGCTGCCCAATTCGGGCACGTTGTCGTAGAGGCTGGTGCAGCTGCCAGCAGAGCTTAAGGAGGGTCGCTTCCCTCTTAGCCGAGGTACCTGCAGGGAAGGGGCCTCCGGGCGGCTGCTCTGGCCCCTGCCAGCCCCACCGGCTGTGTCAACACGGCCCCAGTCAGCTACGGGGCCGCTTTCGAGAGGGTGGAGGCTTTCCACGGAGAGAGATCTGGGGAAGGTGCCCGGCTTGTGGTCCTTGGGGAGGTGGACCAAACAATTCTGTTCCCGCAGAGCCCGGGGGCCAAAGCCCCTGGCAGTCCGGCTGGGGCCCCTGACAAGGGCTCCTTCACAGTCCTCCAGGTAGACACTGCCATGCTTGGGCTCAAACTGGGGCTTGTTTCCAGCCAAAACCTGGTGAGTCTGGTAGTCTGCTGAGAGAAGATTTTTACTGCTCTGGAAAGGAGATGAAATTCCCCTTCCCAGGAGAGCCCTCTTCCCTGGCGGAGGGTCTGCAATGTCCTTTGAGGACTCTGTTCCGCCCTCCTCTCCAGCTCTCACGGAATCCAGTTTCTCCTTGTCTTTCCTTCGCAGAGACTCAAGCCTCCGGAGGAAGCTGCGAGTCCGACATTTCTTGGTTTTTTCCTTGCTGACCCAGCTCAGGGGTGGAGAGGGGTCTGTCGGTGAGTGGTCACTCAAGCTTTGGATGGAGCCGGTTAAGGCGGGCGAGGTCTGAACGGGGGAGCTGCCAGGTGGCGTGGCTCGGACAGCCACTATTTGGCCTGTGCTGCCGTGGCTCTGGAGAGACGTGGCCTCCAGGTCCGCACTGAGATCTGTGGAGAGACTCTCCCGGCTGGACTCCTTCCTCATGCTGGAGAGTCTCTCCAGGCTGCTGGAGAGGAAGTCATCCGAGTCGGTGCAAGACCATCTCTGGCTGTCGCTCTGGAAGGCCCACCGGCTGCTGTTGCCACAGACATCTTCTCCTTCCTCAGGGTCTTCACTCTAGGGAGGAACACAGGTCAGAGCAACTCAGCAGCCAGCAAACTACACCCAGTAGGCCAGACAAACCCACGCCCTCCTCTCTGCTTGACGCTGGACACCAGGGCTAAATAGTCCTATTCAGAAAACTCTATTTGTGTGTGTGTGTGTGTGCGTGTGTGAGGATTGCCCTCGAGTCGCAGCTGACTTACGGCAACCCCTGGTGGGATTTCTAAGGCAAGAGAAGGTCAGAAGAGAAGAGACTGGATTTATACCCCGCCCTTCACTACCCAAGGGAGTCTCAGAGCGGCTTACAAACTCCTTTCCCTTCCCCTCCCCACAACAAACACCCTGTGAGGCAGGTGGGGCTGAGAGAACTCTTGACAGAAATGGCTCTTTTTTCAAGAACAGCTCTTGTCAGAACTACGGCTTGCCCAAGGTCATCCAGCAGCTGCAAGTGGAGGAGTGGGGAATCAAACCCGGTTCTCCCAGATTAGAGTCCGCACACTTAACCACGACACCGAACAAACCACTACACCTGCCTTGGCTTAGCAACCCTGGACTTCCTCGATGGTCTCCCATCCAAATACAAACCGGGACCAACCCTGCTTAGTTTCTGAGACCTGACGAGTAGAAACTGAATTAATCCATCACTCAGTCAGTATCATCGGCTCCATCTCCATCAACCCCTGGAAACAGACAGCTGCTCAGGGATGCTGGGGATTCCCTGTCAAATTCATTGTTGCCGTGGAGCTTAGACATTAAAGCTGCCAGAGAGCAGGTTGCAAACTGAGCGATTTAAGGGCATCCGGCACGGTGGCTGAATGGCAGACCTCGCAGAACGGCCTAGGACTCTTCTGTGTTTCTTTAAATTTTGTAAAAACCAGCCTGATGAAAAGATCTGCTGAGCTCCAAAGCCTGCCCAATGTTTTGTGTTAACCTGCTGGGCCTAATAAAAGATTTCATTTCTGTGACCATTTAAATATTCAGCAACAAAATACTAAAACACAGCCGTCATAGACTGGAAGTCCTCAATCATCTCTGGATTTAGGTCAGCGTCAGACATGAAGAGTAAAGCCAATGCAGGTACTTCTGTGCTTACTTTTAATATGGTGTGCGTCTCCTTTAAATCCCTCTACAGGTTCCTGAGCCCCATGGCCCTGCCAGAGAGCTGCTCAAGGAAACCCTCAACCAGACTCGCATTTCACAGAATGAGGCAACAGGTGAACTTGCATGGCTGGAAGGGGGGGGCTGAAACAGTTCCTCTCTGCAAGCCAGGGCTGGCAACTCAACCTTTTGCGGGGGGTGGGGTGCTGGTGGGCTTCTTTTGGACTTTTGGCACTTTAGGGTCCCATTCCTTAGGCCAGGTATCCCCAACCTTTTGGACCCTGCGGGCACATCTGGAATTCTAACACAACATGGTTGACACAGACACAAATAAGCTGCCACAAAATGGCTGCTGCATGAGGCAGAGCCCGCCACAAAACGGCTTCCACAGCTCACCTTCAGGCATGCAAGTGACGACCCGCGGGCTGTGCTGGCAGCTGCTGCCAAAGAAACCCGCACAGACCGCCAACACCAATCAGAAGCCTTGCTGGGCAAAAGCCCTACCTGGCCCCACCCATTTCCTAAACACACCGGGGGGGGCAGGGAATGTGCCGTGGGCACCACGCAGGAGGGCCTGGCCGAGGTTACTCAACTACGACAGGAAACGGCCAAGACTAGAGAGCGTTTAGGATTCCACCCACCACAGGGCAAAGAGCTGCTCCTGGAGGGTATTTCAGGCCAGGAAACTGGCACGAGGGGTAAAGGCTTCTGCCCCTTTTCTGTGTTGCCCTGATCCAAACCGTGTGCCTAGGAATTGAGCTCTCGGGGGGTCCCCATGGTGGGCTGAGCATGTCTGGCCCTGAGCGAGCCAAAGATGCAGGCGTTCCATGGGTGTTCTCCCGTGCCCTCCCCGAATGGGGCTTTGGGATCAGAGGGGCAGGATAATGCTGTCAGGAGGAGAGAGGAGGAGAGGAAAACGCCTGATTAAGGGGGTGGGGTGGGGTGTGTCAGCTAGCTGCCATTGTGTCTGGTGTTACCTGCTTAACACATCTTTTGCCCTTCCCCCCCCCCCCCGGTTCCTTTTGCTTCTTTATGCTTGCTCTGTACTTTGCGGAACTGGCCAAGGTCGTGCAGCTGGTGGTGGGAGTCGGTGCTTCGCTCAGCTTGTTATGGTTATCTCGCCTGTGAACTGAACCTGTGTTGATTGTGTAGAACTGTTATGTTCCCATGAAATGGGCGCGCAATTGCAAGTTCTATTCCCGCCAGCGGGAACTGGGCTCATTGGCCCTAACCTGGTTCAAATCCCTTTATTATGTTACACGTGTGTATTGGTAGTCATTCCTAACAATGTCCTTGTTCCTGTTTGAACCATCGCTTTGAAATAAACCTTACTTTGAACCAAACATGGAGTTATTTCTAATGCCTGGGGATCCAACATTTTGTTAGGAGACTGCTCCAGAGTAGCTGAGGCTTGCCTGGGCTGGGACCACACCAGCCCCTCCCCTCCCCTCCCCCGAAGCCTGGCTTAGTTCCTCGGGATCTGCCCCAGCCCTCGGAAGATGAAGACGTACCTGTTTCCGCTGAAAGTGGACTTCCAGCTTCATCGAGGCGCAGGTGTTCAGGGTCATGAGCCTCCTGTGGCAAAGAAGAGAGACTCTGGTCTAGAGCTTGGCCTTTATTCGGTTAAGGTATTTAAAATGGAGCTGCTCTTGTTTTAGATCACTGACATTAGTCAGCAAGCAGCTGGGGATCAAGTGACCGCGCAGGGCTCATGGCACCCCCCTCAGCCACACACACCCCCTCCGGGAGCACTGGCCCTTGGGCCCAGGGAGAGCCTCGGGGTGCGCGGTCCTTCCCCTGGGGGCAGAAGCCAGCTCATGCGCAGCTCCAGCACCGGCAGCCCTTCCAACACGCCAGCAAGCGCGATGCTTTCATCTGGCGCCAGGGGCTGCCTTCCAAGCACCACATCCGGAAAAGCACCCCCCCCCCCGAAAAGCCATGTTGGCAGGCTGGCAAGCAGCAAAAAGAATTACAGCCAAGCACGCTGTGACTGCGGACCGTATCACTCTCACACCACACTTCTTTCTGTGTCCACCAGTTAGGCTCAGCGGATGGTGAGTCTGTAAGAGGCGGGAGACACGTGTCCCTGCCGAGCCCATGACTTCCGGTGGCAGCTGAACTCACCTGCTGCATCTTCCCTCTGCCCACGGCTCTTCCCAACCACCAGGTTTAGCCCGGGGGCTGCTGGGCCATGCTGGTTTTCTCTGAGCCCAGCCCCTTCAGCGGCAGGCTGGCTCACAGATGGTAGCTCTGCCCCTCCGATGCTGGAGGGAAGTCACCCTGCCTTTCCCCAGGGCTGTGTCCCCCCTGGAGGGTCCCCGGATCCGTTTGATCCGCCCTCCACACACTCAGTGCTCAGCCCCGCCCAAGCCAGCCTCACGGCTCCTCCTCCTCAGCATTTCTGCCCTGCGGACTGCGAGAGGGCAGAGCGGCCTCCTTGCAAGCAGAAATGTGCCTCTGCAAGGGGGGACGTGTGTGTGTGTGTCTCTGGGCATCTCAAGGGGGGCTGAGCAAGCCTTCCGGAGTCAGGTGGTCGGGGGACAGGAAGAGCCGCAGTAGCTCCGCTCCCCTTCGCTGCAAGGGGGCCTGCCCAGGAGAAGCCCTCGTGGCTTGTGGAGCAGACCTCCCTGCCACCCTCAAGGGCACCCCAAAAGTGCCGCCTCTGCGCAACACGCCTTGCAAGATGCAAAATCTCCAGAAACCCTGAAGCCATGTGGGGAAGAAATTTTCCCAGGAAAAATGTATATGTTGGGAAAGACTGAAATACATGCAAGATTTACATTCCCATTAAACTTGCACACTTCAGGACGACATATACAACTGAAGCATTTGGGCCCTCTTATGGCATTTCAGTCTTCAGTTACCGCACAGCCTGGCATCTCTCTGCACAGGATGCACCGCAGTCAATTCAGGGGCACAGCCTGGCATCTCTCTGCACAGGATGGCTTTGCTACTTTTCTACAAGCAAAGCCACAGATATACCCAAATGCTACAAATGCTGCACCTTATGCTACATTTTGAATAACATTTCCAAATTTCCTCCCAGGCTTTCTTCTCACTGCTCGTGGGGGGGGGGGGGGAATGAGCAGAGACCCCTCCCCCCCATGCATAAGGGAAGCGCCTCTGCTCTTAAAATGGCCGCCCACTCAGAGGCAGCCGATGCCTGAGCAGCCAGGCGCCCCCTGGCTAAGTCCAAGGAGGGGGCAACGAGACCTGCCCTCACCCGCACTGCCAGCAGCAAAGCCTTCCAGGATATGCCCTCGCTGGCCAAGCATGAAGACCACCCCTGCGCCCCCTGCTGCTCCCAGCATGCATTTCCTCACAACACCACACAGAATTCCCACAACCAACTTGCCCGTCTCTACTAAGTCTAACCGGGAGCAGGAGTCAAACCTCCCAAGATATGGCTCCACTGTGATGACTCTTGCTTGCGCCGGCTTGTTTCAAGAGAAATCACCCCTTTGATAGCAGGGGGAGAGGCAAGGAAAAGAGAGACTCCCATTGTCCTTGGAACAGTGACAGGAAGGGGTTTCTGCTCCAGCAGGCAGGCAGGAGATCACTCGCCCGTGATTAAGTGGCTCAGGGAAGCCAACAAAACCAGCTCTGACGTTTATCTGACAGACGCTTAAGCCTCATTTGCTTTCCCCTTTTGTGGCCATTCTGGGTAATTTAATAACAATTTCCCAGAGAAAAGCCAATTATCAAAAGAACACAAGAGTCAAGCAGGGAGGCCAGGAGGTCACGTGTGAGATGGTAAAGCTTCAGAATTAATTTGATTAATTCACTGCTGGATTCCTAAACGTCCGTTCCCTCTGCAGACGTTTCTAGCAGCTGCCACAGAGAAGCCCCGCAGGCGCAGAACGAGGACCGGATCTAGCCTAGCGGTGCTCGGACCGCCCGTCTGTGTCGGACGCGGTGCCCCCTTCTGTGTGGCCAAAGCTCCTGGGTGTTCCTCAGAGCCCTGCCAGCCAAAAGAAGGCGGGGCTCAAGAGCATCTGCACACAAAACACGTATCTTACCCCAACTGACAAATCCTAACCCTTATTCCACATTCTCCAGACTTCCTAAACAAGAGATGGATAGCAGAATTCTGAAGGAACATTAAGAAAGGGGGGATGCTTTCACTGTACTCCCACCAGTTACAGGCCAGCCAACATGGCGGCCAGAGCAAGCTCCTCTCGCCTCGGCGGAAAGAGTCCAGCCGCTGGAAATCTGAGCAGCCCCCTCCAAGCCACCTGGTTCCTAAAACCATTGATCCTGGTTCACATGGGTTTGGTTCTGTGCTCCGGGAAGTCAAATATCCTTTCCCCCATATCCTGTATTCCTCATCTGCAGACAGAACAAAGTTTGAGTCCAGGAGCACCTTTAAGACCAACAAAGTTTAATCCTGAGTAAAGGTGTGCCGGCACACAAAAGCTGATGCCCAGAATTTTCGTTGGTCTTCAAGGTGCCTCCACTGGACTCAGACCTCATTCTGTTGCTTCAGACCAACCAACACGGCCACCCACCGGATTCTCTCCTCAGGTGCACACAAAAAGCTGCAGCTGCGCCTCTTCTGGCACCAGTGCGGGATCCTGGCCTCTGTCCCCTCCGGCTATTGGAACCTCCCCACTTCCAGCGCGACAGAGACCAGGACTGACTCTCCAGGCCTGTCACCACGGTGGCCTGGGCCTTCCGCTCCTGCCTCTCCCAGCAGGCGCCCCCCTCCCCCCCCAGAGTTCTCAGCACTGCCCCCCACCCACCCCGAGGCCAGCTGCCTCCTCCTCTTCTCCAGCAGGGGTGGGCTCTTCCCCACGTTCCACCATTCCGCTCTCCATCAGTGTGCGTCCAGTGCCAATGACAGCGGCAATGAGCGGGAAACAGACACACAGTACAAAAACGGCACCACTAAAACGTTCAGATCTTTAAAAAAAATAAAGTCCTACAATGAAGCAAATGTAAAAGAGCAAAAAGATCAGAAATGACCCCGGAAATCTGGTCTCCAGGATTCTCACCTGAACAGCACACACACACACTGCTCAGGGTGCCACGTGGCCAAGCTCGGGCCTCGCTTGCCACAGGAGGCTGTCTAGCCAAACTCATGGTCTTTTGCATGAGGGGTTAACTACTTGCTATGCTTGGAATCTCTCTACCTCTCAATAAACAAATCTTGCAGCTACAAGAGTGTTGTGGGAGTGATTGCATCCACAGTGTGCTCGCCACAGAGGCACGGGCACTGGAGCAGACTCACCTGCCCGAAACACACACCTGAGATGCTGCAAATGACCTGTGCCTGGTTGAGGTCACCCCAAAGGTCAGCAGACAACTGTGAGTAAATGGAAGGGGCAAACTGCTGCCAAGGAATGTTAAAGATCTGCCCACTACCTCCCCATGCCAGAGGTCTGCAGGGCCATCTGGTCAGTCCTCCAGTCGTGACTGGGTGGGAGGTCTAGGAAAGCCACAGAGGCAGCCATTGACAGAGGGAGGCATTCTCTTCCCACTGCCGCTGCGGTCTGCACAGAGCATCTGGCAAGCAGGGGGGTAAAAGGCATTTTCTCTCAGCCTGACTTAAAGACAGTGTGTGGGACCCAAAGAGACAGCAAATGGACTGCGACTTGCATGACAGATCCTCCCTGCCCCCCTCTGGCTCCTACAGCCCCCACACCCTCCAGGGTGGCCACAGGGGGCCACACAGCTGATTCTGACCAGGTACGAAAGGCACAGGAATAGGGGACGGCCCCTGCTGGTGTGAGTGGAGTGGCCCTCTGTGAATCCAAGGGCACCTTTAGGATCCCAGCCCACCTGTTTTTCTTAGCCACACTTAAATGTTACCTGTCTATTATTCATTTGTCTGGTAGGGGATCAGTGGTAAAAAACTGGTGGCCAAAGAGGACAGAATCCCAAACCAGTAGAGCTCTCTAGCAGAACTAGAGTAGCAAAGATGGAAGTGAGGTTGTCACAAACCAGCATGGAAACACTGCAAGGGGTTGACCACAGTGTCATCTGGACCCTCTGCAAGGGAATTAATTCTGGCAATTCCACAGTAAATGGCAAGTGTGAAGGTGGTTCACCAAACACAGGAATTAGGCTGACTCGTACATAACAGGGCAAAGTAGAATTGTGGTTCTGAAAGAAACTGACTTAAGGCAGAGATTAAAATAAAAAAAGGTTTATTCCCTGAAAATAATTTTTAGTAACAATCCCAAAGTAAGGAGACCAAAGTCAGGACTGATCTAGCAAGTACAGCTGTGAGCAGCCACTGCATGAATCCCTGTAAATTCATGGTCGTGGCAGAGACAATTCCTGTGCCAGATAAATGCTACGCAAGCTCGGAAGGCTTTGGAACAGAGGGCGTGTGGCTCAGGGCATGGCATGCAGCAAGGTCCCCGGTCCAATCCTTGGCATCACCAGGGAAAGGACCTCAGGCTGCAAAGCTGAAAAAGTCAGAGCCAAGAGTAGTACCAAGCCAGGACTGGCCATGGCCTGATTCTGTATAAGGCAGTTCCGTAGCTGCTCAGAGGGTTATACACATGGAGTCTGTCTACCAATAGCTATTAGGCCTAACAGAGCAGAATGGAACCATCAGGTGCACGGATACAGCCCTGACTAACACGAGGTGGTTGTGGTGTCTTTCTCTGGCATGCTGCAGACCAGGCGACACAGCCGGAGGCAGAGTGGCAGACTAAGTGGGCTCAGCAGCCCTCCGACAGGCCTTTCCTTGCTCCAGGTTCAGCCTCCCACCCCTGTGCTTGTGAAGCCCCACTCCCGGCACCTGCACAACTAGCTCATCCACCAGCTGCACAAGCTGCCCATAAAGATGCTCTGTTCTCTTTGCAAGCAAATTTATCACCCCCTGGCCCTTCCCTTCCGCATGGCACCATCATTCCTCACAGACACACCGGCCAAGGCCCACGGGGGCTTTCCGAGTGACTCTGCCCCTAAGAGCTGGTGCTTGAGGGGAGCGGGGGAAACCCAAATGAGGGAACTTAACAAGGGGCTGCCTCGGCTTGCGGCCTAGAGACCAGCCAGTGGGGGTCTTGCAGGCAGTGTGTGTATGTGTGTGTGTGTGCGCGCGTGCGTGCGTGCGTGCAGGGGTGGGGCAATCCCAAAGCAGTTCCACCCGAGCCTCGGAGAGGAATCGCTCGGCCTGAAGAGCCACGCCTGCACCGCCATCCTCCCAGGGCCAGGTGTGACCCCCCCCCCCCCCCTGCACAGCCTGACCCCTGCCGAGCTGCTGGCTGCCCACCCACACTTTCCCCATCCCCTCCCCCCATTTGGGTGTTTTCCTTTTAACCTGCAGAGGGATTTGAGGTAATCCTGGTCCAGAAAGCGAAGGTCCCTTTTCACAGTAGAGATGTCAAGAGGGAACAGCGACTCTGGGGATGAAAAGAAGAAGAGGAGAAGAACTTAGAGCCCAAAATATCTCGTGTCTGGGAGGCATGGAGCTCCTGGCAGAAGCCTCTGCCTGAAGAAGCCTCCGCGGGCGGGGGGGGGGGGGGGGCTGCCACGGTCTGCAGTGGGGCCTTCCCAGAGCCCCTGGAGAGTAAATCCCCCCCCCTCCCGGCCTACTCTTTTGTATCTATGGGCAGAGGTGCCTCTTCTCCAGAGTCTCATGATCTCTCTCTCTCTCTCTCTCACGCACAAAACCTTAGCAACTGGCAATGAAGGGCACGAATCTGAGGATGCTGCAAACCCTCGTTTTCAGCACTTTATAAACAGATGCTGCAAAGGTATTTTGAAATCTACGGGATCAGTGCTTGGTGAGAGCCAAAGGGTAACGCACAAAGGGACGAGAATCAACTCTCTCTCTCTCTCTCTCTCTCTCCCCCGGGTAACGCACACAGAGAGGAGAGACACCCCTCTCTCTCTCTCTCTCTCTCTCTCCCCCTCCATCTTAAAATGCCTGTTTTAAAGCATAACATGGTTTAAAATTATAAATCTGAATTTATACTAAAGAAATGTGTTGACACCTATACTTTCAATTTTTGAAACCTAAGTTATGAACATCTATCAGACCAACTGAGCCAAAGAATAAAAGAACTCTGATGCAAAGCACCAGGCTGGATGTTGACTGTGAGGAAGGTCACCAGGCCACATCTTGGATACCGACCGGACCCAGGATCTGCACAGGCATCGGGGCCAAGGAGATACCCCTCCACAGAGCCAGTGCCAGCGTTTGGAATCCCCTCGGCAAAATGCCGCCTGTTGTGGGTGAGTGAGCAAGCAAGCACTGGCACAGCGGCCCTGTTGCAGAGCGGTGGGGGGAAGCTGCTGCCCTCGCCCTCATGCGGCAGCCACTCAGCTTCTTCCCTCGGCCATCACAGGTACACAAGACGGCAAAGTCCATCTGCGGATCTCCATTCTGTGAGCCCAGTGCAGTCCCTTTCCAAAACCTGAAGAGGTCTGGGGATTTTGCTCAGGGCTACAGGGGAAGAAGCACTACAGGCCGAGATCATAAGAGGGGGAAGCGGTGCAGGGCATCTTCTACCCCACCCTGTGCCCGTGAGAAGCTCTGCTTGCTCCCTTCCCCCTGCATCCCCGGAGATCCAATCTGGCATTGTTCACGGGTTTCCCCGGTTCTCCCTGCTACCCTAAGGATTCCCTAGATAACCTTGGTTTCTCTTTTTGGAATGAAACCTGACATTGTCAAGAGCCTGAAGTCTGCACTGAAGCAAGACATTCCCTGCAGAACGTATCCACCACCGGACAATCCTTTCGGTTTGAATATTGAGAAAAACAGGAAACTCCCAAACCGATGGAGAACCCTTCGGCTTGCTTGGCTCTGTGCATACCTGTTGGGGAGGGGGAAAGCAGAGGTCTCCGGCGGGGACAACAGGTGGAGCTCACAGGCCAGCACAGAGCCTCCTCTCCTCAGCCGAGGCCAAACTCAGGGCCCGGGCTGATGGTCCTTGCCATGGTTTGGTGAGAAGCGCACACTAGAGACATAACGTTTTGTGCAGTCTATTTGAAAAGCACAGAGAAGGCAGCGAACATGCCACCGTTCCAAGGACCAAACTGGACAAGACGTTGGGAGGGCCGTGAAGGGTTCCCCGTGGGTTTTTTTGAGGATGAACAGCACCACTGGAGGGGTCACAATGGGGCTCATGGGGTAGGGGAGTTACTATCCCAGCTGCAGTTCATCCCTGGGGGGAAGGAACACAAGAGTACCACAAAGGCAGGAGAAACAGCTGTTGGAGGTCAACTGAGGTAGGCAAAGGGCACCACCACAGCCTCACTCTGAACGGGGTTTCCACGGGCTGTTTGTCCTTAACAAAAAAGGGCGAGAAAACCCTATCAGAACAAAGAAAAAACACAGGTTGCAAACGTCAACTCCCTAAAAGTTTCATTTTGGAGAAATGCTACTTGCTAGTCCCCTGTGGTGGCAAAGATATGCTTGAAAATACAGTGGGAGATGTAGAAGCCAGAGTGGCTGTCAAGGGGAAGCCTGTGTCTCGCCCAGGCAGGCGCCCCCCGGGGCCGGCTCTGCAGGGAGGGCTGCCGGAAGGGAACAGGCCAGAAGCTCACTCTTCAGAGCACCCTCAAGGGGCATGGGCTGGCTGGCAGGGGAGCGGGTTTCCTGACGGGCTGTCTTCAAGGCAGCCAGCAAATAAAAATACAGAACAAGCTACGATAAAAGCAAGATAAAGCCACTAAAGCGGATGCCCAAGTACGGGGGGGAGGCCAAGAAGCACCATCCCTGTTTTGGTCCCGTTCAAAAAGGCCTCCCGGAAAAGACGAGGCCGAGTCTGGTCCACAGGACCCAGCGTGACGGCCAGCCCGGGGGGAGGGGACACCACGGTCTGGAGCCAGCAGCCAGGTAGGGCCGGCTCCTGCAGGAAGCCAAGCCGCGTGGCTTCTGACACTTGGACAGGCTGGTGGAGGTAGAGCTAGGCGACCGCTGGGCTGCTGCAGGCTCTAAAGGTCTAAACCAGCGCCTTGAATTGATCCCAGAAACAAACTGGGAGCCGGCAAAACTGACCTATGGCTGATTGCAT
This sequence comes from Gekko japonicus, assembly GCF_001447785.1. Taxonomy (NCBI): domain Eukaryota; kingdom Metazoa; phylum Chordata; class Lepidosauria; order Squamata; family Gekkonidae; genus Gekko; species Gekko japonicus. The sequence continues at coordinate 213,141 of NW_015167600.1, forward strand.
GTGACGATTCAGGGCACTCTTATAAGGGCTTTTGCGCAACTGAACTCTCCAAGCCCCCTTCGAGGGCAGTCCAGGGTGCATGAGGCACTTCTTGCAACCCCTCCCCCTCCAAGGAAGAGCTGAGAGACCGTGTGGGACCCAAGGCCACGGGCTCATATGGGCCCTGCCTCCCACGCCCACTTGTCACAGGTGAAGAGAGCACCAGTCACGGGGGAACCAGGCCGGATCAGTCCAGAGGGATGGGGCAGCAGGTGCTCATGCACTTCCCCAATCAGCTCAGAACCCCCCCCCCCAAATAAATCCTGCTCACCTTCATACAGTTGTGCATACTGAGGAAAGCCAGCCGCACGCAGCCAGTCGCATGCTTCCTTAGCCTCAGCTTCTGAAACAAAGCAAACAAGCACCTCTGAGGAGACACACGAGATTCAAGACAAGAGCATCTTAAGACCCCTCAGCAAAGCAATGGCAGGAAAGCACAGAAAGAAACCTTTTAACTGGGGCTGCTCAGTGTCCCAACGCTGCACCACAGAGCTGGAAGGAGCTCCGTGGCACCTCCAGGCCCAGTTCGTCTCACAATCGCTGGACTCAGATCCTGGGTCAGAATGCAAGAAGCACCCTAACCCACATCAGATGCTCGTGACATGGGGAGAGCCGCTCTCTGTGGGCTCATCCAGGAAGCTTCCGGAAGGCAAGAGAGAGAACGAGACACGTGTGACTCAGTGCTTCACGGGCCAAACCGGGGTGGGGGGTGGGGGAGAAGTCCACCCGCCACAGTCCGCGGTTGCTGTGCTCAGCTGCACTCTGTGGAACAACAACCCATCCCCGGGGAAAGGGTGGGCAGGCTGTGCCCCTGTTCACACTTCAGCAACATTCCCAACGCAAACTGTTAACTTCGTGACTGTGTCCGTATGATTGTAGGGTGAGGGAGGGCATACAAAAAGGGGGTCCCAAAGATAAAGGGATGTGCCGGAGGACTCCTGAGGGCTCAAACAGCCACGATGCCCGAGCACAGTCCCAAAGGACCCAGGCTGCCGCTAAGTGCAGCAGATGTCTCAGGGACCATGTAACTTGAGGCTCCTCCTAGGAGCAGACTGAGTATTGCAAGGGCCTGAGTGGCACAAAGACTGATATGGTTCCATGTAATGCAGAATTAACTGAAAAGTTATCTCTGGCAACAGACTCTCAGAGCTGTTTTCCTCTGGCAGCGAGAGTCATGGGTGAAAGGGAGGTTTAACGCACAGCACTTGGCTCATCCCTCCCCAACAGGAGTGAGTGATGGGTTTTCTTTCTAGGGCACTGTTGTGTTCTAATGGTGACTGCGCACCCTCACACGTGGCCAGGCGAACTGGCCTAGCTTCGCATCCGGAGACAACAGAAGGAGAGGATCCTAGAGCCAGCCTATCGGCTCGTCCGGATCCTCCAGGGAACCTGTGGGTGCTGTAGCTCCGTAGATGATCCAGCCACGGGTGTGGGTGTGTGTTGGGGTGTGGTCTGTACGTGTATTCAGAGCGGGCCTCTGGCCGGCTTCTGCATCTCCAGTTTTCTCTTTTCCTAAGTAAAGTATGAGCTGAAATCACTACGCTGTGCAGCCTCGGTCGCAGTACTTTATAGGCACGCAGGAGTGTGACTGAGCACAAGAGCTGACCTACAAGACGTCAGATACAACAGTTTGGGGGACTGTGGTGAAAGGGCTTCATGCCTCAGAATTTATATCTGGAATTTAGTAATCTAATACATGCAAAATCCAAGGGACCCTAATTGCTGGGGGGGGGGGATGCTGGAAGTACCAGATGTCCCTGTGCCTCGGCCTCCAAGAAGCAAGTGACCAGAGAGTTACAGCTAGACAGGCAGAGGCACTTGGCATCGCAGGCACACGAAGAGGGAGGCCACCTTCCTCCTTCTTTGGCACCACGGGTGACCGGCGCCCCTCCCTCTGCATCATCCACATCCATCACTAGCTAGGTAGAGTAGAATCTGTCCCATTACCACCACCACCACCACCACCACCACCACCACTACTACTACTTATTGATCGCCCCATCCCAACTTATGCCGGACAGGGGTCATTTGGGCCCGGAGCACGCCAGTGCGCCACTCCGGGAGCCCAGGAGCGAGGAGAAATGGTGGTGGCGGCAAGCCCCACCCCCAGGCGCCTTCTCTTTAGAGTTGGCCCTATAGAATACAATAGAAAGATCACGTCGCCGCTGCGGCGCGACTCCAGAGAGAAGGGGTTTAAACTTTAAAGCCCTTCTCTCTTCGCTTCCCCCCCCCCCACCGCCCGCCTTAGCAGGCCGGCTGGGGAAGGGAAGGGGAGGCTTTTGAAGATGCCTCCCCCCCTTTTGCTTCCCCTTCTGACATCACTTCCGGTGATGTCAGGGGGTGTGGCATATGCTAATGCGCTCCTGCAGCTCTTTTTCTATGAAATGACCCCTGGCTCTGTGTAACTTTGTGATCTTACAGGCATAGGCTGTTCAAAAGCATTCTGAGCCTAGTGCACTCTGCTAACTTTAACAAGGGATCTGGCTTAACATACCAGCTCTCCCAACAAAAAAAGTGGTATTTTGACACCTCTCTGCACGCACACCCCGCCTGAGGATCTCAGACAGAGGGCCCCAACCAGCTAAGCCACAAAAGGGCTTAAGCTGAAATGAAGCACTCATGATAGAGACACAGCGTGACTCTGCTGAAGCGCCGCCTGAAGAGGGGGCACTTTCACATCTCTCTTGCACCATGAGCAACTATACTTCCCGACAACCCAGAATATCGAATTTTGGCACATACCGGGCCCTAAGCACTGATAATATTAGGAAAAGAAGACATTTGTAACTCTCCATAGAGAAGTTGACATGCTAAATGCCTAAGGTACTCACAGGTTCACCAGAAAGCTAAAATGGGCTGCGGTCACACGGAACATTAGCCACGCTAGAGAGATGGAAGATAGGCGGATTTTCCAGGCGCGATCTCACCGCCACATCTGGGAAGCGTAGAACTCCCGTGCCAAACCCGAGGCTTCCCGCCGAAGATGCGGTGTAAAAAACTAGTACCTCTGAGGTACTAGTTTCTGGAAACTGCGGGGCAAAGGCGGGCACCTGATTGCGTTTCTGGTGGAATCCCATGCCATCCGGCGCCCGCCCATGTCCCGTCGCCAACAGGTTTTCCCCCCAAGTCTCCACAGGATGCGAACAAGTGCCCAACGGCGCATGCGCACAAAGAGGCCCTCTCCCACTGCAGCCAGGCTTGCCGCCTCTGGAGGGTCGCTATGACCACTGTCGCACAGGTGGTTAGAGCGGCTGTGACGAGGGGGCCCACCTCCCCCTCCATTGGCTATGCCTCGGAGCTCTGTTGGGGTCCAGAAGCGTCTGTCGCCCTCTCCGGTAAGCCCACCACCCGCCTTCGGATGTGCAGATACGATTGCTCAGTCATGCGTATGCACAAACTTCAATTTTTTAAAAAATCCATCCCGTTTGCCATGGAAGCGATGCCTAGCGATTGCTGGTGTGATCGCACCGCGCCGCTTCTTTGCCGCGCCGCAAGATGGTCGTGTGATTGGCTCCTCCCCCCTAAACACGGGACCTCGACAGGACGTCTGATTGTGCAACCGCTTGTTATTTTGCTCTGGGTCAAACAGCCACGCTCCCCCCCCGCCGCATTTTCCTGCCCGTGTGACCGGGGCCTATGTACACTAAACCCCAAGACATGCTGATTACTAGGCAAGCCTGAAAATGAGATTTAAAAAAAAAAAAAAAAACCCATGGTCAAAATGTAAGGCATGAAGCATACTTCAGAACAAAAGCCAGAATTCTAGTCTCAGACAAGCAAAGCTGCGTTTCTGCAGGAGTCCCTCTGCTTTTTCAGTCAGGCATGGATGAGGGAGAGGAGGCCCTTCCCGTGGCAAATGCAAATGTCAAGTGATGCTTGGAGGGCACAAGTGTCATTCAAAAGGGTTCCGTGACCAGCAAATGGGCCTGCATTTTTGATAGGCAAAGTATGCAGATTTTGCAAAGATCCAGAGAGAGACACAGCACTTTGCTCCTCACTCCCATCTTTTGAGCCACCCGAAGTGTGTGTGTTTCTCAATGCCAGCCATGGCGGGGGGGGGCCTTGGGCTGTTTTAGTTGGCGACTCCCTCCATGTTTTCCTGCCCTCCCGCTCTGCTGCAACTCCCAACATGTTTGCTGAGACTTTATTTTGTGTGTGTCCCCACAAGAGTTGCGAGGTCTGTGACCAGCTCCTCGCAATGTTATTAAGATGCGAACACAAGTCACAAAGGGTCCTGATTTGGGCTGACACCATCTCAGGAGAGACACTTTCAAAATAAAAAGACATCATCACACGTTGCTGCTGCTCCTAGCCCTCAAAGGAAAAACCACAGGCAAAGGTGGAGGGCCTGCCTCGAGCACATGGGGGAACCACTTCAACTAGTGAAGTCCTACGGAAACAGGCCGCTTGCGGCTCAGTTTCCTGCAGCCACTCTGAGTGGTGAGGGGAGAAATTTTTTTGAAAAGGTGATGTTGGCTGCTTCACTATGTCACTTCCAGGGGAAACTCACATGATATAGGGTAGCTCTAGGAATCACTGGAACCTATGTTTTTACCAAAGAGTCTCCCGCAATTCCTAGAGATATCATACATCACTTTTGGGTTTTCCTCAAAGTCCCATTTTATTCAATAGGGCCTACTACCAGGAAAGTGTCCCTAGGACTGTAGCCAGAGTCCTCCCAAAAGAATGCAGGGATCCCCGTGTGGCCCTCTCTCCCCATCAGCTCTCCAAAGGGAAAAGTGAAGAAACAAAGCCAAGCAGCTCCCAGGGATACAGCTACCCAGACTCACCCCTCAGAGCAGGCACACACGGAGAGGACTGAGCAGAGCCGCAGAGCTGAAGCCAGGCAGGTTTGGTCAGCCCTCCAGGCCACCTCTTGGGATCCAAAGCGGGACAAACCCTGAGGACCCCGTTGCCTGCACTGCTGGTGCCAGAATCAAAGGCCACTCCACAGACAGGCTGCGCCCCACCCTGCCGACCACAGCCGTTCACCGGGCAAGTCTGGGACCTCACTGAACTCTGCTTCGCATCAGCAATGGAAATGTGGTGAACTCACAGAGTTGTGCACTTCCTTCAGTTGTTTCCAAGAACACTGGACGTGGGAGGGGGAAGGGCAGGAAGAGAGGAGGAAATCCACCCTTCCTTTGGCTGGTGGAAACGGGGGCTGTTTTGTGGGGAGTTATTCAGCCTTCAATGGCATCACTCTCCCGCGACTCACATGCAAATTCAAGAATCTTCACACAGGACATGGTCATGGAAACGTCCTTCTCTGGGGACAATCCTACCCTCTGTGGCCAGCAGCAGGGAAATGGTGCTTCAAGGCAGGATTCTGTGTCCCAAAATGATGCTTGACACTTCACACACAAACGCCCACACACACACACACACACACACAATAAATTTGAAATAATTAATTTTCTATCATTTTTAAGCAGTCACAGACTAAATGTACTGGAATATAATGGAATAAATGTCCTGAGATTCCACTTAAGCATACCAGGATCTCCTCCGGCATAGACCAGGACAGAACAAAGAGCCGACTGCCAGGGTGGGGGAAGGAGGCCTGGGACAAACCAGCCTCCACAGCTTCGGTCTCCGAACGACATGCAGCGATGTATCAAGTCCTAGCATCAGATTTGATGGAACATACTGCATATTGAGAGTGGAATCTCAGGACATTTATTCCATTATATTCCAGTACATTTAGTCTGTGACTGCTTAAAAATGATAGAAAATTGCAGAGGCGCAATCAACAGATTCTCAGAGCTTTACTCCTACTAAAGAATCTCCCGTTTCAACTTCTACTACTTTGCTGTGAGTACTGAACTGCTGAAAGGATTTTTAAGGCTTTAAACAGAACTGAGCTGCTTTTAAAGAAGGCTATTTAAACTTTAAAGACCTGGGAAAGAGAGAGGGATGGTGGATCCTACACACACACACACACAGGAGAGGAAGGACTTCCCGTCTCCCACGTGTCCCCACAGGCCCCACTCATTTTTGTATGAATATTCTATACTAATTCCTAATTTAAAATTCCCACCTAGCCAGTGTGTGAAACGAAGACTACACCATAAAGCTGCCCACAGATGACATCATGGAAAGCTGTGAAATCCAAGAGCAGTGTAGGCAGCTTTTCTGAATGAACTCATACAGTGTGTAGCAAGGAGCACAGAGCATCTGTTGTAAACTAAGTGACTGTCTAAGAACAGAACTGGAATGCAAGCTGTGCCCCTCTGCCCATGAACATAAATGTTTCCCTGGCTGATACAGAAAATGCTCCTGTATTACAGTGCTGGCAAGACCCTTCCCAGGAGGGCTGGAACTGAAACTTGTGGTGGGTAGCTTTACTCTGGGCAGATTTGCCCTGAACAGAGATGTAAGGGCCTGGGGGGGGGGACCCAGAAATTTGGGGGAAGAAGCCCTGACCCGTATGGGGTTACTCTATGTCAGCTGTGACTTGATGGCACTTCCCACCACCAAAATGCTTTCACAGGCAAAGTTTATCAGGTTCAAAATGCAACGCATGAAGCTCTGACCTGGATAGCCCAGACAAGCTCGCTCTTATCAGATCTTGGAAGCTAAGCAGGGCCAACCATGGCAAGTATTTGGATGGGGGACCTTCAAAGAATCTCAGGGCCAGGAGGCAGAGGGAGGCCATCTAGTCACTTCTCTGAACTTCCTCCATGCCCCAGTAGGAGTTGCCAGAGATTGCCATGACTTCCAGGTACAGGCACACATGCACATGCACACTCTCACACACACAAAAGATACCCCCCCCCCAAAAAATGCACAGCTTGAAAAAAAGTCTGAGGATTTTTTCAACTTTTCCAATGGGAAAATGGGGCAATTTTGGGTAGCAGTGGGGGGGGGAACTCCTATGAAATATTATCTCTCTTTGACTGAGGAAAGCCTTGTCTTACAAAACATTTCACTCATTCCAAGCATACAGCATGGAAAAGTCTGAGGATTTTAAAAATTATTATTTGCATTTCCTTACGTTCTGAGGAGAATTAGCTGAGGTTACTGTGTGGGAGGATAGTGTTTGAAGGTGTATGGGTGTGTATAGCCTGTTGGAGAGTGGTGTCTGTTTGAGGAAGTGTGGTTTCTGTTTGTCTCTTTTGCCCGGGTATAACACAGTCGGATTCGATTGTGCGACTGAACAGCAACAACTGATTGTGGCTTTTAGCAGTTTTGCCTGGGGCTGACTGCTGGCCCTGCCCTCTACTGGGTGAGGCTTCACTTGTGTAAAACTCTTCCATGCCAGAGAAACAAGACTTTGGCGCAAGCCAAAGGTGAGAGCTCAAGGGCTCTTGCCCTGTGGCTCTTAGTCTGGGGGTCTGACCTGGGGGGCTCTGTAGAAAGCTGAGTAGCTCTTAAATCCTATATTTGTTAAGTTGTTTTGCTTCTGCAATCCTTTCACAAGTAGTCTTGAGAGGCAGTTTGGTTATCAAGGAAGTGTCAGTTAAACTGAACTGATTTTGAAATGGATTGCAGCAGCATGGATGGTGAGGGAGCTGAGGCAGTGACGTACATAGTCTGTGGCATGTTCGTATTCTTACTGAGGGTAACAGCAGTTACACTTGTAGCAAGTATAAGTTGGTAGCCCTACTGGAAGAGAAGATACAGGGACTTCAGGCATGCTTGTCCACATGCCAGTTTATCAGGGATGGTGAAGATTTCATGAACAGAACACATGAAGTACTCCTGCAAGGGCAACAGGAGGAGGAGAGAAAGGTATCTCAGCAAATGGAAGGTACGTAGATGGTGTCATTGGAAAGATTTGGATTTTTGGACCATGGCTTACTCTTACAAGATGAAGCTCTTCTATCAGGAGATGGTTTGCACCTCATGAGGGTAGGAAAAATTTGTTTGGTAAGGGCCTTGCCAACCAAATAAGGAGGGCTTTAAACTAAATCCTATGGGGGAGCAAGACAAAAATTCAAAGCCTAATATGATCCCAATAACTGGAGATAAGAATGCTAAAGTTTTGCAGGGAGTGGCACATATGCTAGGTAACATTAACTTGCAGGTAAGTACAGAAACAAAAACCTCAGGATGCATAAAACATGGATTCCGATGTCTCTACACTAATGCACAGAGTATGGGAAACAAGCAGGAGTAACTTGAAGTCCTAATACAAGAAGGGGACTATGACCTAATAGGAATTACTGAAACTTGGTGGGATGACACTCACAATTGGAATATTAGGATTGAGGGGTACAATTTATTTAAAAGGGACAGACAAATAAGGAAGGGTGGAGTAAATAATTTTGGTTTGATAGGAAAGTAAGTATTGCATATATTTCAGTTTTCCCCAAGTCTCCTTTTTCCCTAACAAAACAAGGGGGAGGGGAGTCCTCCCCCCAGCTTCAAAATTTCAGTTTTTTTCACATCTGTAGCCCTGAAGTGTGCAGATGGCGCTTCAAAATGACTTTAATGTCCCACAGAATTGTGTATGTTGAGGTCACTGCTGAGATCTATGTTTGAAAAAACCTGGCCTAGCACATGGCGACTGCATCCAGAGACTCAGCACAGACATCACAGTAGCCAAATGGTGGGCTGGAAAGCTTGAAGGGCTGTTGGGGTTTGGTGCCCTCCCCTGCCCCTCTGCTTGCACAAACTGTAGTTTGCCCAGTCAACTGAGCAAGCGAACGGGAGGGCCAAGAGTCACAGGGACCGCCTCAAAGGTAAAACAGAGGAAGGACTCCTCATGAGCAGGAGGGGCTCTGAGCCACAGACCAGAGGTTTGACGTCTTGAGGTAGCTATGCAAAGTGTTGGTTCCACTCCGTCTTGCTTTTTCCTTGCTCTTGAACGTCTGAGAAATGAAGGGTGAATTCCTCTCACGTGCTTAGGGTTGCCAAATCGAATTTACTCACCGGCGGGGGAGCGTCTTGTCGCTCTGGGAGCTTGCTGGGGATGTGTGTGTGCGCGCGTGCAAAGCGCGTGCACGCCGCCGGAACGTCACCAGAAGTGACGCACAACGTAGCACGTTGGGGGCGTGGCCAAGATTGTCGGGGGGAAACCATATGGTTTTCCCCCCGACGATCTGGGCCACGCCCCCAACGTGCCCTACGTCATGCGTCACCTCTGGTGACGCAGCTTCGGGAGGCGGGGTTTCCCCTGGGGCCCGATTCTGTTGCATCGGAAATCGGGCCTCCAAAGCGGGGGATTCCCCGCCCCCTGGCCCCATTTGGCAACCCTACACATGCTCCAAGGGGCAACTGCTTCCTCAGACACAGCCACGTGGTACCACTCTGGAGTCTCAGCCTGATTTCAAATGTGTTTATATTGGGGTGGGGGGGAGGCAGTGCGTGTGCAGAGCGGATGTTTCCGGAGCAGACCAGAGACCTTGGCCTCCCAGCTGCAATACTATTGCAAGACCCTCCCAAGAGGCTCCAGCGGCTCACAGAAAGCCAGAAGGCAAAGAAATATTAGTGTCTGAGAAAGCTGGGATCACCCCACCTCCACAGGCCTGAACATTTAGTTCCAGGTTGTTAAAAGAAACTTACTTATAGTATAAAGGAAATTCCTCACTATTTCTGTTCTTAGAAACGTGCCAGAATTTATTGCCAGGAGAGAATCCTCTCCAAACCAGTGAAGCTACTGTGCAGATCTAGCATATGGCTGGGAGCATTAAAGCAACCCCTTCTTTTCTAGCCAAAGTGCAGAATGATGCCTGCTAGCTTCAAAGAAAGGGATAAGGGACTTGACTGCTGACCTGCTACAACCAAATGCTAATCTCCAACCACTGGATTTCCAGCAGTGCAAACTGTTCCCAGACACCGGCTGTCCAGTGCAGCTGCTGGTGCCACCACTAGGCCTTATGTGGACACAGAGAAAAGCTTCCCAGGCAGGGCTGAAAAACTCCCACTGCCTGGTCGCCAGTTTGTTAAATGCTGCCCCCTGGGGATTTGGGAATGCGAAGAACCCTGTAGTATCGACATCAAGGATCTCAAGCACGTTTTACTCTAGGACATCACCAGCAGCCTTGCCCTGCACAACCTGAGCACTGGGCATGAACCCAATGCTGTGGGGAGAGGGCCGGCCTCTTGCCAGGCCCTCCTTGAGCCTCTCCCGCACCGGTGAAGAAAGGCAAAACTAAAGGGACCAGGGAGGAAGGGAGGGAGCTGGAGCAGGAGCAGGAGCCTTCTCACCCACTGCCCTGGGAGGAGACCCAAAGGACACAGGGGTCCAAGTGACCCATCCTTGCCACTGAAATGGACAGGATTTCCAGAAGAACAAATCTAGAGTCCAGTCGGGCACCTTTAAGACCAACAGAAGTTTATTCAAGGTGTGAGCTTTTATGTGCAAACACACTTCTTCAGATATATTGGAATGGCAGGTAAGGTTCAAACTTATAGCCAGAGAATGAACAGCAAATTAACATATAACGTGATGATGTTGTAGAAAACTAAACAGCAGTTTAGTTTTGTTCAACTAAGGCTGCGGTCACACGGGCAGGAAACTGCGGGGGGGGGGGAGCGTGGCTATTAGCCCCAGGGCAAAATACCTCGTGGCAGCAGGATCAGACGACCCGGCGAGGTCCCGGCGAGGTCCCGTGGTTAAGGTGGAGGTGCCGATCACACGAGCATCTGCACCTCCACCGAGAGCATCCGGCCGATTGGAAGGGGACGGAACGCCCCCCACACGCAGCCCGCCGGCCCGCCCTCCCTCCCCCCTGGGACACGCGGCCCGCTCTCTGCCTGGCCGCTGCTACTTGCCCCCATTGCAGCCCCCCCGTGGCCCTCCCTCGACCCTAATGCCGCACGCCTTTGTGCGCACGCGCTGTTGGGTGCTTCTGGAGACATGGGGGGGGGAACCACCCGGCAGGCGCCGGATGCCACGGGAGTCCGGCAGGGGCGCGATCAGGCGCCTGCCCTTACTGCGCAGTTCCCGGAAACTAGTACCTCGGAGGTACTAGTTTTTTACTGCGCGTCTTCGGACGGTAGCCACGGATCTGCCATGGGAGCTCTACGCTCCCCAGATGTTGCTGTGAGATCGTGCCCGGAAACTCCGCCTCTCTTCCGTCCCTCTTCTGTGCTTACTGCTCCGTGTGACCGCAGCCCATATCTGCTAATTTGTTAATTTGCTCATACCTTGAATAAACCTTTGTTGGTCGTAAAGGTGCCTGACTGGACTCTAGCTTTGTTCTACTGCTTCAGACCAACACGGCTGACTAACAGGATTTCCAGACACACACAAAAGTACATCTGGAAGCAGCTGGCTGTTGGCATAAAACAGCTTCATCCCCCGCCCCCGGAATCTTTGCAGTGCCCGTCCTTTGGTTTCGGTGCTGCTTCAGTCAGCTGCTTTGGAAGACCATGTTGGCTGAAAAGAAGGATAAAAGTCTAACATATCCATCAAAGACAGAGCCCCTTTTCTGAGACTGGCCCTCTTCAGAAAGCCCCCAAGGGCAGGCTTGGATTTTGGGACCCACCGAAAGAAAGTGGAACCAGCCCTTCCCTGTGGTGGGGGCACTTGATGCCACCCTCCTCCCTGAGAAACGAGGCTCACCCTGCCTCTCCTCAGTTTCCCCAAGCAACTTAGAAAGGTCTTTCACCAAAATGTCTTTTGCCAGCCTTTGCAGATCACAGCAGGTTGTCCATCGCTGCAGTTCATTTTTGTGTTTTGATATGATGGCTGCCGGGTGGCTCCCCTCCTGCCCTGGAGACTTTGACCATGCAGGGCAATCGACTAACAGAGGATGATGCTGGGATGGGGGTGGAGGAGGGGAACCCACTGGTGGCAGTCAGAGAGACGCTGTGAGTGCAGGAGGGGGTTCATGGGCCAGGCTAGGTCCTGGGAGCCCAATTCAGCCCTGAAGGTCACCGGTGGATCTTGGTCCAACTGTTCCATCAACCAAGCCTCCTTTACAGAGGAGGTGTGAGAATAAAATCCAGGGACAAAACCTGAGCAGTTTGGCGGGCAAAAATGCAACCAGCGGTGAAGACAGCCTGGTTAACACTTTAGGAATCCTTTGGGCATGCCTGCCACTTCGCATGGTCACACACAGACCTTTAATATCGCCAACATTTAAATTTTGTTCTAGTTCCCCAGAAGATAAAAAGAGAAGAGTGCTTGACTGTTTCCTTCCCCCTCAGATTCCGTGAAATAAGATAATCTGCCTCATAACGGGTAACATCTGCAACACATTTCCAAAAGCCAGTGATGTCATTTTCACAACAGGAAACGGCAACCCAAGCTGCAGGGAAATCAGACTCCCGCCTGCTTCCCTTTAATCCCCCGACATGCAACAAAGTGTGCTAGCAAATTAACACCCTTATTTATGGTGTATAAGAGTAATGTCTGCCAACTCCCCCTCCCTTAAATGAGAGGAACACCCTTATTTATGGTGTATAAGAGTAATGTCTGCCAACTCCCCCTCCCTTAAATGAGAAAAGGATCTATCCAGTGGTGGAGACTCACCAAGATGAAGCTTCCAGACCTGATCTGGCTTGTCAGAAACTGGGACTTGCACTGGGAGGAAAGGGGCAGGCAGAACCAGAGTCAGACCTGTTCCCACCCCCACCCCCGCCCGCCCCCATCCTACAGGGGATCCCAGAGTTCTCAGATTCCTCCTTCCTTCAAAGCCGCTGGCCAGAGGAGTTGCGTCCTCACTGCAACCAGCCCACCGTTCTGAGCAGCAGCCCACCTTTTGCTGACCCTTATTCGGACTTGCGCTGTCAAGGGGCTGAACTCATCATCGCACTGGAGAGGGAGAGGGAGAGGGAGAAGCATTCCTCAAGTGTAACTTAACCCTTCCTTGGGGCATTGATTCACGAAGTCCATGGGGGGTACCCTGATTGCTCAATCAAGCCCTGAAGACGCAGATCCGCAGCTGGTCAGTTCTTAACACAGCAGCAGCAGCAGCAGCAGCCCTCCAGATGAACCAAGTATGAAGGGACTCAGCTCTCCTCCACCCCAGGGAGTGATGGGAAGTGGAATTCAGAACATTTGCCCACATGATGTAATGTGAAGCTCCTTGTCGACATGTGCACCATCCTCACTCAGATTTGCCACAAGAACATGCACTCTTGGATGAGACTTCTGCCAGATTGTGCCCTGAATGAACGTCTGCATTTCAGCACAGGAAGGGAAGAAACCACAACTGCAATGCCATCACTGACCGCACATCTTGGAAATGGTTTCCATCACCCTGCCTTGTATGCATGACAGCAACTTGCATCTGAGCATCACACAAAGCCCTGCCTGCCCAGGTCTCCGAGCACCTGAGCACCAATTCCAGCTCCCAAGAACCGTGCATGAAATCTCCGCCCACACACCCACAAAAGCATGTTCCAAATATGACCTCACACTCAGGAATGCAGGGGGAAAGCAGCTGCTGGCCAAAGAGAGAGCAACCCTTGTGGGGTTCGGACAAGGCAGGGCTCCTCCTCCCTCGCTCCCTCGTGCGCCTCTTTGCTTTGTCCTTCCTTCCATGCTGCAGGACTAAGCCTGGCATTAAGGAAAATGTTTTGTGGTGAAACCCAAAGCACCTGGACCCAAAGCGCCAGGCCTCCCAAGCACTGTCTTCCAGACAAATGGGCCAACTGTGCTTTTCATTTATTACACTCTGGTGCTGGCCTTGGGCATCTTTATATGCAATATCAAATGCAACTATTTCATTTTTATCCAGCCACTCCCCCTTCGGGGCTTTCTCCATCACCGTGGTGCTCGGATCACACCCTTGTGGAGGGGGGGGGGCTCCATCCCTGCTCTGTCTGCCGCTGAGCCGAGGAGCCGATTCCTTCTGCAGGAGAAACCTGACCTGCGGGGTTCTGCCCTTTGCTCTCCCTGCTCCTGCTGGATGGGCTGCTCCATCTAGGGCCCGCCTGATTTGGGGGCTTTGTGACCACAGGGAGGCATGGGGACCAGAACGGCTCTCAGGGCACCTGCACGTACAGACTTTGGACTCGTTTGCTTTTATTTAAGGCCCAAAGTGGGCATCACTGGGCAGGCATACAAGGCAGGCCAAGAGAGGATCCCCTCCCCTCCCCTCCCCTCCCCACCCAGCTCAATCCAGCTCTCCCCAGGAAAAGCCACCTCCAAGACTGTTCCTGGCCAGACCTTCCTGTTCCAGCCCCTGCGGCGCCAGAGGAGGAAGCCAGGCGACTGTCCTTTCCCACGGCAGCCAGGACGGAGCTCCGCAAAGGCCGGGGGGGGGGAGCGCGCGAGAGGCTAGGATGTGCGCAGCGCCTCAGGCAGGGTGGACAGAACCAGCAGCTGCAAGTTGGGCAGGCACTGACAAGCAACCAGCTCACTCTGGTGGATTTTGAATCGCATTCTCAAGGAAAAGCACAAAGCTGCACAGGGGCCGAGCCCCCTCTGAGCTGGGGATTCTCGGGGGGGGGGCAATCATCCTGTCGGCAATAGGGAGGAAACGAGCAGTCCACCTCGCAGAAGCAGCCGAAGGGAGACCGAGAGAGTCAAGGGGGCAGCATAGCAATGTGGCCCCGTGAGAGCCCAGCCCACAGAGCGGCTCGCAATGAAGGGCTGTCCCGCCTGGCCCCGAGAAACCGTTCCGAGGCCCTGTGGCAACAGACACCCCCCACACACACACACCGCCTCCGCCCCCCACACACACTTTGCTTCCTCTACCCACTGCCCCAGAAATGACTTCTGAATAAATAAAAGTCAATCTGCAAATCGATTTTCTTGTCTGTAACAAACCCCAAGAGCCCCACCTAGGAAAACAAAGGGGGAGGACAGGTCAGTTTTCCCACCTCGCAGAAAGGGGGGGGATTTTAAGCCGGTGAGCGTCATTTGTCAGGACAGAATTCTCACACCCAGCGACTGGTATTTAGTCTTTCTTTCAGGTCACCCACCTGCCTCCCTCCAGCATGCCCAGCCCCCTGTCTGTCCGAGATGTCTCCCCCTCCTGTGGTGCAGCCTGGGAGCCGCTGGCCAACATCATATGGCGGAAGATCAGGACACAGTCAATCAAGGGCTTGGGCATGTGGAGCAACACAGGTGTGGCCAATAAGAAGGGCTCCAGGCCTTCTGAACTCCTGACAGCCTTTTCTTTCTGAATTTAACACTGGAGGTACACTTCACTCCCATAGCCGTTAGCTTTCCCAGACGAGTTAATTGCAGCTGAGAACATCAACAAGGTCAAGCCAGAGAGAGCACGCAGAAGCTGGACAGGGATGAGCTGGGAAAGAGGAGGAGGTGCCAGGACAGGGCTACCTGACATCAACAAGTTATCACAACTCTTGGAACAAAAACCTCCCCGGGACTCAACAGGGATATTGGTTTCTTATCTCATTACATATGCTAACTCATTCAGTCCTCACATATGTATTCTCAACAAAAAGGACTATACATGTCTTTTTCAGAATAGTATATTAGAACACTGAATGTAATGCAAGGAATATTTGAATGTTTTGCTGACATAACAGTGCACCCAACTCAAAGAAGAAGAAGAAATGCTGTTAAGTTACCTCCATGCTTGAAAGGAGATGAATGGAGAGTCTCAGTTTACTTCCCACAACTAGAAAAGATACCTTTAAACATGTATCCCCTATTTTGACATAATTATTGTTTTACTGATCTATTCCCCATTAGTTAAATCAAAACTTTTGACCTTATAACCTTAGCTTGTTATTTAGTTTTGTCTTTGCATATCTTAAACATCTTCATCATGTTACATGATAATTTGCTGTACAGCCTCTGTCTATAAGTTTGAACTCTTACCTTCTGTTCTGATGTATTTGAAAAAGTGCGCCTTGCACACGGAAGCTCATACTTTGAATAAACCTTTGTTGGTCTTAAAGGTGCCTGACTGGACTCTAGATTTAGTCTACTGATTCAGAACAACACGGCTGCCCACCTGGAACTATCTTCAAGGGAAAACAGAGGAGGACAAAAGATGAAGGGACACAGAATGGGAAAGGACTCATTGTCTCTCTGTCTTCCCCACTGCTTGAAATACTGCAAGAAATCTTTCAGCCATTTGCCACCCTGAACAATGAGCTTTTGCTTAGCTAGGACTGGTACAGAGATGTCATTACTGATAGCTTAAGAATGAGCTAAAAGGTTATCTCCCTAATGAGCGACCTGGAAATAATGCACATGCTTTTGAGCTATATGAAGGTTTTCCCTTACTTGAACAGTCACAGATGGTCATGGAGTTCAATAAAGGGGTTAGTACCATGATTACAGGTTCGATCTTGAACACAGTCAATGGCAGAGAGAGAGAATTTTGCGAGCTTTTACTCTGTTACTGAAGAAGAGTGCCTGCACACGAAAGCTGATGCCTTGAATAAAACTTTGTTGGTCATAAAGGTACCATTGGACTCAAACTTTGTTCTGCTGCTTCAGACCAGCACGGATACCCCACCTGAATCTACCTGTTACTCCTTGTAAGAGCCAGGGACACAAGGGTTCCTTTCTCAGATGGAGTGAAAATGCGGAGGACGGGTGGCGTCTGTGTGCATCTTCCCCCCAGCCCTTCTGCCCACAGGTCATGTGCACAAAAATGACCAGAACATTAAACCAGCTTTATTTCAAGTTCTCAAAGCTTCCCTGTCCAGCTGGCTGGAAGCCATTTTGTGGCCATCCAAAAAATCATGTGTAAGAATGCTGTGCCAGTCATGCTGTTCTCATCTCAGATCCCCAAGCAGCAGTCTTTATTTCCTCTTCTTGACCCCCCCTCCCCCCCCGTGGCTCTCGGGATACAGATTCCAGTTCTCCTGCCACTGGCCCTACAAGGCACGAGGCCAGAAACCAAGAGAGAAACAAAGGAGGCCACTGAGGATGGGGTCAGGAAGCAGCATCTGTGTGGCAAAATGAAGTCTTCAGACAAGATGTGTTTAGAGAAGCACACAGCTTCATGCTGACCCACCACAAAGTGTGTGTGTACTGAGGGGGAACCTGCAACGACTTGTGGGGGGGGGAATCTCGTTTTCCCCTCCCCCACGATTTCCTCTTTCCAAAAAGCCCCATGACCTTTTCCTTCTTCCTTCTCTTCTTCTTGGTTTGCCAACCTCCAGGTGGGGCCTGGAGGTCTTTTGGAATCACAAGAGATCTCCCAACAACAGAGATCCATTTCCTTTAGGGTTATCAGCTCCAGGCTGGAAAATACCTGGAGATTTGGGGTTGGAGCCATGGGAAGGAGGCAACCTCAGCATGGTACAATGCCATAAAGTCCACCCCTCCAAAGCAGCCATTTTCTCCAGGGGAACTGATCTCTGTCATCCAGAGAGCAGTTGTCGTTCCAGGTGATCTTCAGTCCCCACCTGGAGGTTGGCAACCCTAGTTCCCCTGGAGGAAACTGCTGATTTGGAAAGCGTCGTCTGTGGCATTATACCCCTTCTGAGGTCCCTCCCCTCCTCAAACACCACTCTCCCCAGGGTCCAGCCCCCAAATCTCTAGGAATTTCCTAACCTGGAATTGGAAAGCCTATCTCCTTCCCACCCAACAGGCAACCTACCTTTATGTGCCCCTCTGTCTTCAGCCTCTACCTAGGATAACTATGGCCAAGTTGTGCAGTGCCAGCCACTGGGCAAGGCCCACCTGCATGGTAGGGAACCTTCAAGGACTTGTGGGTGGCACCTCACTCTCCCCTGTATCCCCCTCACTCCACAATAGTCCCTCTTCTCACTCTCCTTTCTTCCTGATATCCTTTCCCTGTCTCAGTTTGGTCCAGGAGGATGCAAAGAATAAATGGAAATAAGTCTGAAGAAGTGAGCAGTGACTCAAGAAAGCTCATCCCCTGCCTCAAATTTTGTTAGTCTTTAAGGTGCTATTGGACACTTGCTCTTTTCTACTGCTACAGAAAGACTAATATGGCTACCCATCTTGATCTATCTAAAGAAGTGAGCAGTGACTCATGGAAGCTCATACTTGGGTTTTTTTCCCAGTTTCAAAAAGATTTTATTAAAGACAACATACAGAATATCAGCACAAAGAGTATAACAGGATCACAGAGGTTATAAAAGCATATAATCCATAGCCATTACACTATTAAAGCCAGTATATACAGTCTAAAAACAAGAAACCATTCAAAAGTTAAAATAAGAATAAAATGCAATAACCTTAATGCCTAGATGCGCTGAAATACATCTCCAACAATCCCCCTTTCTGCTAGCCCAG
>NW_015167600.1:231289-248537 GCF_001447785.1 Gekko japonicus
ACCTAAGTTATGGTGAGGCTTTCAAAAGCATTCCCAGGAGCCATGACCTAGGTGGTATACAGCACCTATAAATAGCAGGACTGTATCTGAATCAGAATTGGGAGAGGCAGCACCCAAACCTCCCCAAGACAAAAAAAAAAAGGAAAGAAAGGCAGAAGATAGCTTAAACTGAAGAAGAAGTGTTTATGTTTCATTATATAACCTTGCATTGTTAACAATTTTAATTTTATGCATATTAAAATAGAATAGAATTTTTATTCTTAACCCAAATAAGAGAAAACTTTGACTTAAGACAACAATTATTATCATTTATGCGGTGACTCAAGTGGTTAAGATGCTGAACTGCAGGCTGTGGAAGGTCGGTAGTTCAGCAGTTCGAGACCCGAGTGTGCCATATGACAGAGTGAGCTCCGGTCTCTAGTTCCAGCTCCTGCCAACCTAGCAGTTCGAAAGCAAGCAATTGCAAGTAGATAAATAGGTACCACTTCGGTGGGAAGGTTCCGTGTGCGTTGGTGTTTAGTCATGCCGGCTACATGACCATGGAAACGTCTTCGGACAGCGCAGGCTCTTCGGCTTGGAAACGGAGATGAGCACTGCAACCCTAGAGTCGGATTCGACTGGCTTTCAAGCAAGGGAACCTTTACCTTTTGATGGTTGTTGTATAGTTGTAATTTTAGTTAGTGTGTAGTTTTGTAGGTTTTATGTAGAAAATAAAATAATTTATTTTTTCCTAGGAACGGACATGCTCACTGCCCTGTCCCTTGAAAGGAAGGGCTAGAAACAAGCATGGAGCCTCTCTCTTTAAAGACAGGCATTCTCATTAATTCAATTAACTGTAATTTAACTGCCCCCTTAAACATTTAAACGCCCCCCCCCCCGAAAAAAATCCTGGACACAGGCTTGTGTAGACCTCTTTTTAATACATATTCATACCTCTCCTAGCCTGAGGTATACATTTTTTCTGAGCTTCCAGTATTGTCGTTTTAAATAGTCCCCCAGGCTTCCTGAAAGGACTTGACCCCCTCCCCTTACCTTTCCTTTCAGTTGTTAAATGTGGTAGTGTTGGTTTTTGGGGGCAACTTCTTATTTACATAAATGCTAAACTTAATAGGATTTTGGACACTGTTCCCAACTGGTGCTATCACATTTACATCTCTCATTAGGCCTTAAGCATTACTTAGGACCAAGTCTAGAATCGCCTCCACCCAGTAGCTTCTGTGACCATTTGCCCCATAGCATAATCATTGAGGGTACCTATAAAACCCAGCCTCTTTCTCCTGACTTGAACACATATTGACCCAATCATTGTGTGGATAGTTAAAACCACCTATTACGACAGTTATTTCGTCTAGCTGCTTTCTTTAATTGTTAAATCATCCTCTAACCTTTGATTTGGTGGGTGATAACAAATTCCCAGAGATAAGCTTCCTTTTTGGCCTACTATTTCCACCCATTATGTTTCTGTAAGCAAATCTATTTCTCTTACATTCTCAGTTTTATTGGACTGTATACCCTCTCTGACATACAGAATAGGGGTGTGCATTCGGATCTACCGGAGCCAAAAATATATCCAAAAAATACCTTATCAGTATTTTCCAGGTATATTTTGGCATCCCAAAGATATCTGGGATCATTTCAGAAAACAGAAAAAAATTCCAAAAAAATCCCAGATATATTCGGTGTAAATCCGAAAAAGAGCAGAACCCAGCGTGAGGATCAGCTGAGCCCGTGGCACAGAACCCTCCCAGATGGGTCCACTTTGGGCTGGCTTCTCCTCTTGCAGCCTTGTTTAAGCGAGGAGGCTGCAGGAGAAGCCACCCCTCGGATCAGCGGAGGAGGCTGGAAGCAGAGCCCTCCCAACCGGGTCAGCTTTGGGCTGGCTTCTCTTCGAGCCTCATTTAAACAAGGCTGCCCGGGAAGCCAGCCCTCAGATCAGATCAGCCCGCTGGGAGACAGGTCAGCTGTCTGTCGGGCTGTCTTCTGCAGTCCCTTTAAACATCCCATTTAAATGGACTGCAGTAGAGAGCATGGAAAGCAGCTGACCAGGGGAGCAATCTGCTCTACTTGACATCTGGGTGTGGTTTTTTTGCAGCTTTGCTACCAGTTTTGTAAAACATTTTTATTCCTTCTCCAGTCTACTGGACCCAAAAGAATTCAGGATTGAGAAGGAAAAAAAAAACCCCACCCCGGTTCTGAATACAGTACTGGTATTAGGAACTGGGATTTTTCAGAAATATCTTTTTTCCCCCCAGGTCCAATAGACCCAAACCGAAAAATTCAGGTAAAAAACAAAAGCACACCCCCTAATACAGAACGGCTCCACCACTGACCTATGCCTCCCTATCCTTCTGATATAATTTATATCCAAGAATCACTGTATCCCACTGATTATCCTCATCCCTCCAAGTTTCTGAAACGCCCACAATGGCTCTTCATGCACCGGTGGTTTCCCTCCCTTTCACCTTGCATGTCTGTCATGTTTTCCTTTTCCTTCTGCATTGAATTTTGACTCTTCAGCTCTCACTTCGCTTTCCATTCGCTGTTTCCCTGGCTTTTCTGAAAGTAGTTTTGTTGCAGTTTTTCCCCTTGCTTTGCTCCCAAGTTGGATAATCCAAAAGCATACAGATGCCCTTGGATTTTTCCTCCTAGCCCCTGTAGGCCACTCCCACATTGTTCTGCCCACTCTGTACTGTCAGCCATTCCCTCATTGTTTTATACTTTTTTTTTTTTACAAGCAATTTGAGTTTAGCGAAAAAACGCCAGTATGGCTGTAAAAAATTACTCCCGGCTGGGCTACCCTGCATTGGAAGAAGAGCAGCAGCAGCAGGCGGGCAGGGAGGAGGACAGAAGAAGGGATTGGATTTATTCCCCTTGCCCTTCACTCAGAGTCTCAGAGCAGCTTACAAACTCCTTTCCCTTCTCCTCCCCACAACAGAGACCCTGCTGGAGGAGCCATGGAGGCACTCCCTTCTGAGCCGGCCACGTCGGTGGGGCACTGGGCATGCTCGAGTCCCTCTGGTGGCCCCAGACTGTCCTCTGCCTCCTCCTGCTGCCTCCTCCATTGCTGGCAGCATCTTGCACGCAGCCTCACCGCCACCACTGCTGCCTCCTCCACTCGCTCACAACCTGCCTCCCAGGCTGGGCGGGTGCCCACTCTTCTCGCCACTACTTGGGATGGCCACAGGGCCGTGGAGTGGATCATCTGTTTGTTTTGTAATGGATGTCCTCCTTAAGATAGAGCTGCAGAAGTTCTTATACACATTTGAGAAGTTTCAACATATCCTGTTTGAGAATCAGCTTGGAAAAGGTGAGTGAGGGGCAAAACAGCAGACCCAGACTTTGGGTTCTTACATCATTTCCTACTATGCATTTCCCCACCCCATACTTAATATCCAGTCTGATTAAGAGTTCTAGAGACCTCTAAAGCTTGTGCTCCTGGCTTAACCGACTCCCCGCTGACTGTAACATTCAAGAGCCTGCTGCTGTTTGTTTATAATTCAGAAAAGCGAATGACCACAGCAGTTGGAGGGGAGGGAGAATGGAGGGGTGAAGACCCCCCACCTCCCATGACAAACCCATCCAGAAGCAGGAAGAAGACCCCCCACCCCAAAATCTGGCCCAGAGCTTGGGGAAGAGAAATCAGGCTGATGGGGGGGGGGGGGAGAAAAGGATGGTGGTGTTGAGATGGGGGCTTAGATGCCAACATCCTTCCAGATGTGCAGCAGCTCCCAGAGAAGCCTGGCTGGGCTGCCCTCTCACAGCTTGCAGTGCCCATGTCAGCCGGTTCTGCCGTGCATTCCGTACACTCATCATGTCCCCCCATATGAGGAGATCCTTCATCCTTCCATTTTTCACAGTGGCCAACAACACAGCAGAGAATCCCCAAGTGCATGGCAATATGGAAAACAGCTTTGCAGCTGCTTGTCAGTTGCAGAAAAGGCCTGGTCAATTTCAACAGTGGCCTTTCCCCCTTTGCCTGCCTCCCTTTCTGTCCCCTTTCATTCAAGGAACTAATGCTAAGATGCATGCGCAAAAGCTGAACCACAAGGATTTAAATGGAAGGTGCTTGCTGGACACTACTGTGCAGCTGCAAAAGGACAAATTTATAAGTTTTTAAAAAATTGGACGCTGCCCCCCACACATCACAAGTGACATTCCCAACCCAATTAACACCAACTGGGTTTCTGGTTGCAGCTGCAGAATAAATACACAGAATTACAACAGAGGAAAAAGAATGGCACCTACTGCAGGCACACAAACCCAAGGTCAAGCTTAAAGGCTGTGTGCGCCTAAAGGGCCAATCTCCACGTTCTCTTCTGACAGGAAGCATTCCAGCTCCCCCATTTGACCTCAGACACTTCTAACATTTGTATAAAAACACCTATAATTCCCCAGATGTGTTAGGCCTGCAACCTTCCTCCTGTGGCCTCTAGATCTTGCCAGGCAGTCCATATTGTTCGTCACCCTGTCAGTGGCCAGTTCTAATCCATTTCCCTCTAGAACAGTAACAGCTACCCCTTCATCTCTTAGGCAGTGTCCAGACTGCATGCCAGTTTCACTTCCTTTGATCTCTCAGTTTTAACAGTAACTGTCTGCATAGATTTATGGCCATTCAGGGGTGATTCTGCTGTCAGTGCGGTGTTGGCCAGGGTATTTGAATGTGGGTTTTGAGCCGCATCTTTTTCTGTTCCATTGTGGGTTTGGTAAAACAACAGAGCAAATGCTAGATGCAGATTGGGCCTTAGAGATGATGAGCCATCCTGAACCGGAGACATTTAATCTCCTGCCAGCTTTCCCCCCAGGATCAGGTTTAAAAACTGCTCTGCCACCTTTTTGATTTTAAGTGCCAGCGTCCTGGTCTCTTCTCAGGATAAGTGGAGGCTGTCTCTTTTGGACAGGTCCTTGCTTGTTCCAAAATGTATCCCAGTGCCTAACAAATTCAAGCCCTTCCTAAAAGGCCAAAATAGGACTGGAGAGGGCTCTGTACCTTCCCCCTTCCTTTCACTGACAGAAGCAAGCCTTGGAACTCTGTGGGTGCGTTCAGACGGGGGCTTTACAACAATATAGGTGCCGGTTCCAACCGGTGTACTTACCGGCGTTCACACGGCGAACATCTGCCTCCCGTCCCTAACCATTGTAAAGGCCTTTAAACCGTTGTACTCTGCCACTAGGTCCCCAAGTGGTGGTATCCTGAGTACAACGGTTGCTATCGATGTACCCCTCCATCTGATCGCTCTCCACCGGTGTCTAGCCACTTCCATTCGGAAGCCTGAGGCTTCCGATTTTCCCCCACCATTTTTTTTAACTAAGCGATGTGCACTTGGGCGAAGCTTTGCCCTGAGCGTTTAAAAAAAAAAAAAAAGCCCTTAGTGTAGCGTTTTGGAGGAGTCCGGGACTTCAGGGAGGCCAGTTTGGTCTTTAAACTTTAAAGGTAAGTCCTTACCTTTAAAGTTTAAATGTAATATGGGGTGTTTTGAGCATGAGCAAAGATCGCCATTCTGTGAAAAAATAAAAAATAAAAGCCGACGCCTGCAGCGTGTGAGCGGGCATACAGCAATGGGATCCGCAAAATGGAGGTGAGTGTGATCGCGTTTCAGCCGGCATAAACTGCACCGGTTCCAACCGGTACAATTTATGCCGGCTGAAACGCTGCATCTGAACGCACCACCCCCTGTGGGTGCCCAACAGCCACTGATGGGTTCCCTCGCTTAAAGTGCTCCTTCTGTCATTTTTGGCTTTCAAAAACATCCTGGTTGGGGGGGGGGTTGGATTTGACATTTTGCTGCAGACCTGGAGCCCTTTTCAGGGCAGTAGAAAGATCTGTCTTGCCCATTCACAGCTCCAGTCATAGGATTTAAGTATCCAAAGATATCCTGACTTCACTATTAGAACCCAAGACAAGCAGGGGATCCACAAAACTTGTGGGAAGGTGGTGGAATACGAATCATCATCCAGTAAAAGTGTTGTCTGTCTGTATGTATTAGGGGGTTTAACCCCCCTCTTTATTTTTTTAATTATATCTATGTATTGCTTTTTAACAGTACGTACATATACATATATCATCCATTTTCTATATTTTGAGTTCTTTATACATTGTTTTCTATCCATTGTTTAACTATTATCCATCTTTGAGCAACAACATTCTCTTTAGTCCCACATACTTGTGCCTGTACCCAATCCATCTCTACAACTTCTAGCAATTTTAACGCTATTTCCTCTCAGGAGGGTATTCTATCCGTTTTCCAATATTTTGCTAATAAAATCCTTGAAATTGTACAAATATGCAGCAGAATATACTGTTCTCAGTGTGTATATTGGTCACCTGATATTATATTCAGTAAATAAATTTTTGGAGTTAATTCTACCTTTACATTCATAATTTCCCTAATTATGTTTTGAACCATTTTCCAATACTTTTGAACTTCTTGGCCAAGGAGATGCCCCATCTTTATTTTTATTTCAGATTTTCCCCCAAGTGTGCAGAAAAAGCTTTGCCTCTGTGGCCCCGATTGTGGATTTAGCTATCTGCGGATCATGGCCACACACGGCTAATAGTATATATACTGGCAGCTGGCTGGTTTTTTGACCAGCACAGTCCTTTATATTACAGAATTATTATTAATGGCCATTTTGCTGAACACACAAAAGGTGATAACTCCAGTTACAGCACCTCCCTACTGCCAGAATGTTAAATATTCTAGCAAGATTTGCTGTTCTCATTGTGACTTCTACATGTGCCCGAACCTGCCTTCATCTAAGCAAAGAAGTGATATCCCCAGAAGGAAAATACATATCCTGTCTTCTGTGAATCACTCTTTGTTCCGACTTTGGTGGCAGAGTTTGAGGGAAGCCACCATCTGCAACTACCAGTCTGAAGTGGCTTAAAGACGGATATCATTTTTGCTTTTCTGTTGATAAATCCATGCAGATTTTACATTTTAGTGGGGGTTTAGTTGCCTCCCACAGCCTCAATGTCTTATCATGGAATGCTTGGTACTGAAAAGCTCCTTGCAAATACCCAAGGAAGATATGAAACAAAGAAGTTATCCAGAGTCTCACCAGGTTTTAATACCGGTGACCATTGCAAATTGCCCACCCACCTCTAGAATGAGACACAAGACAAGTCGTGGGTTATACTGGGAATTTATTTACACACAAGCTGATCTGCAACTATTACATCCATTAAGCACAGGTTACATAGCTCCTGCAAGCAGGCTTCCTCAGGGCAAAACCACCCTGGCTCCAAGCCGGGTCTGGAAGCCTTCCGTACCCCACTCACCACGGCCCGTGTTTCCAATGCGTGTAGGAGATGTGGGAGCACATTCCCAGCCCGTGACTGCTAAGCCTTAAGGCTGGTCATCCACTCCCCCAACCCCGAAGAGGCCCCCACCTGGGTCTCCTGGACTGCTAAGCCGGTAGGTACCCAGTTTGAGGACCCCTCCTACCGCTGCTATCTCGGGGTGCTTGCCAGCGTGAATAAACCCATTCAACCTGTGCTTCCCGCCTTCCCAGAAAGGGCCTAACCAGGTTACCAGGCCTATTTATGCCGCCGCCCCGCCCCCCCCCCGACTGTGTGAAGCAGGAGAAAAAAGGCTCCCCTCCCGGCCAATTTGAGTGCGGCCAAAAAAATTCCTGCTCAGCCCCATAAACAGGCGACTGGCTAATCCCACACAGTCTGCAACGGAGGGCAAGCGGGCGGGTGGGACGCTCATCTTCTGCTGGAATGGCTACTGCCCCCACCTTTATCCCGGCAGCCCTTTCCCATAGGCCCCCCACCCCCGTGATCACATTCAAGGATGTGGGGGGTGGGGGGGCAAGAGCCTGCGCTTGCTCAAGGGCAAGCACCGATCTATTCCATGGCACATTGCAGACTCTTCCATTTGCTCTTTCTGGGACATGTTTATATTCTTCTTGATTCTCGTCTTTGGTTTTGTACTGATGCACCAAATGTTCCTGATCTAGCAAAGCTATACCTTCATGGAACCTTGTTTCTGCATCAGGGCAAATGAACGGTGCGGCAGCCATTTTTGAACATGGTAACTATCACCATGCATCCAGTCATATTCCTCTGGTACAATCTCTTCTAGTTTTTATTTTATTTTAATTTAATCATTAAACTTATATCCCACCCTACCTCACAAGTGGGCTCAGGGTGGCTCACAACATATAAATTAACAAAAAAAACCCAACCCTGATAATATAAAAACAATCAAACAATTTAAAAAATCAAAGCGAGATGGTACAAGATCACCAACAGTCCAACGTCTCCTGTATCGTTTTAAGCAGATGGTAACAGGAAGCCCAATTTGCAGCAGTTTTTAAGCAGCTGGTGGTAGGTAAAGGCAATAGGTAATAAACAGTATCTGAGAGGCACTGGGCGGGTACCAAAGGCAGGGGAGGCTGAGAGGGTCGGACGCCCGCCACCTCAGCCAAAGGCCTGGCAGAACAGCTCCGTCTCACCAAAGGCCCTCTGTGGAACTGCAACAGGTCCTGCAGGGCTCTGATCTCAGGTGGGAGCACGTTCCACCAGACTGGGCCTGGCCCTGGTCCTGGTCGAGGCGGGGAGGAGCAGATGTCTCGTGGGCCAGGGAGTACCAGGAAGTGTTGATCTGTGGCGTGCAAGGCTCTCTGGGGCACATATGGGGAGAAGCAGTCCCATAGATATGCTGGCCCCAGGCCGCATAGGGCTTTGAAGGTTAGTACCCTAACCTTGAGCCAGATTTGGTATTCAATTGGCAGGCAGTGCAGTCAGCGAAGCAGCGCCTGGATGCGTGCCTGCACAAGCTTCGCCATCAGCAGGCATACCACTGCATTCTGCACTAGCTGCAGTTTCCGGATCAGGTTCAAGGGTAGCCCCACATAGAGCAAGTTACAGTAATCCAGCCCAGAAGTGACCATTACATGGATCGCTATAGCTAAGTCCCAGGAAGGGAGACAGGGAGCCAGCTGCCTGACCAGCTGAAGATGATGAAAGGTCAATCAGGCAACCATGGTGACCTGGGCACCCCCCCCCCCATAGAAAGCGAGGGATCCAGGATCGCCCCAAGACTCCTCGCCCTCAGCGCTGGCGCCCATGAGGCCCCACCAAGTGTTGGGAGCCGGACAGGACATGTCATGACACCCCACTGCAAATGTCTGTCCCAGCAAGGTAGAGAAACGTGTCCCGGGTCAGGGGCCGCTTGCACGGCAATCCCCCTTTTCTAAGGGACTCTCGCTCCATGTAAGTGGAGTTGCTGGCATGGATATAAGAACATGTGGTTCTCCGCCCCAGACCCCTTTGCTTTATCCTTTGTCCACTTCACTGGCAAGCTAAATATAGGCACGCATACAGGAAATGCCTTTAAAGAAACCAGCACCTCCCCGAATCCTGGCCAGAAAATAAACTGACCCTGGAAATGAAAGGGACAGTTCTTTCCGATCACAAAGGAAAGGAGCATTGACTCCTTGCGTCCTGGTTCTAGCTAAGGAAAGAAAACTAATTCAAAAACTGAAAGGGAGAAATTAAGCCAAGCACTGGCCACACTATACACTTCTGTGGCTTGACAGAGCTGGTCACTGCAATAAATACAGACCTGGGGAAAAATGACTTTCTTCTAATGATAGTCCCCACTCACACAAGGCCTGTCATACACATCTAGATGTGCTGCCTTGAGTCTGAGAGGGTAAGGTAGGAGAGAAATGTTTTAAATAAACAAAAATGAGTATACTAAAAATGAATATATTAAGAAAAAGCCTGTAGAACACTGATTCAGGTGGATTGTCTGAAGCCAGTTTTGAGTCCAGTGGCAACTTTTAAGACCTACAAAGTTTAATTCTGTCTATAAAGCTCTGTCCTGTAGGATATTCTTTTTGGAACTCCCGTTCCTATTTTCGCAGCTGTAAAGAGAGAACCTAACTTTAAATCAGTGCACACTGCACTATTCCCTGGTATTTGTGGGCCAGAGCCCACAGAGGCAGGAGTAGTGCTGAGACTGGGGTGGGGGGAGGCCACACGGGCAGGTGGCCCGGAGCCGACAGCAGGGGAAGCCCAAAGAGAACATGAAGAATTTCTCAAAATCAAGCTGCTCCTGAGCCAGGCAAAAATCCATTCAGAATCTGAGTATCCAGCGGTCATCTCTTTGTGACTTGCAGAGGCAGAGACAAAAATGGTCACAAGGACAGATCTTCAGATGACACATTTTGTGCTCTTTGTATTCATCACCCCACTTGAAGGAGGCTTACATTGGCTACGGCCAGTATGTGGAGAGGGAACGGTGTCTCCACGTTCACAGACCCTCCTCAGAAGCCCCGCCCTTTGTGCCCTGGTCCACAGAGGACAGTCGAGTGACAGCTAGAGACAGGGCTTCATCAGTGGTGGCCCCTCACCCGCGGAATGCCCTCCACACAAGGCTCACCTGGTGCTCACCTTACTCAGTTTTAGGTGCTGGGCCAAAACGTTTCTTCTTATCCAGGCTTCTGACAAAGAGGTTCCATCTTTATAACTATTTTAGGGTCTCCTTTGGCCCTGGAGAATATTTTGCAAAGAGCATTTAGGCTGCTGAATGTTGTTTAGGAGGTTATTATGCCCTGGCTGGATTTTTAACCGTCTTTAAAAAAAATTAAATATTTGTATGCTGTTTTTATGATTTTATCGTGTTTTACTTTGTGAGCCACTTCGAGCAGGTCTCTGGACAGGTGGCATAGACATTTCCTAAACAGAGAAATAAATAGGGCTGCCACAGTTTGTCGACAAAAGATCTAGAACCAAGGGCTAAATGCCTCTGAGCATGTCTAGAGTTAAGTTAGACAGAACATGCCATAAAACGCATTGAAAAGCCAATGTGGGAGCAGTACCAGAAAGGTTTCTCTCTCTGCCACCACTGCATTTGTTGAATTCTGGCTAAATCATGTGAGATGGTTTGTGATCTGCTCAGACCTAAAGACTTGAACATTCCACTGAATGCTGCTAAGTGAACCCAGAGTCACATCATCAGTGACTGAATCATTCATTTGTGCTCACAACACAGGGCAGCACAGGGATTGTCCTTGTCCTTTGCCCTCTTCAAAAGCTAGGCACACCCCCTGAAAGAGATCATTCAAAGCTTTAGAGTTGCGGATCATCAGTATCCTAATGACACAAGCTACAACATTCCATTACCCGTACAGAGGAGTGCATGCTTGCCAATGCAGTGGGCCTTAGTTCCCTATAGTGGCTGTGACTTCACAAATTTTATAGGATTGTTTTACCCTATGGCAACTGTTTAATATTTTATGCCAATAAAGGTGTTTGTTTGTTTGTTGTTAGTGGCTGTGACAAAAGCAAAGACTCCTACCAGGGTGACCCTCAGTCCCCACTTAAGTGAGTGTTGACTACACCAGCTGGTTGCACTGATTTGTCCTACAAAGGCACATGAGCCAGAGAGAACATTCCAGGACTGAAACTTAACATCATTTCCGGGATTCGCTGGGAGAAGACGTAACAGTTCATGTGGTGCTGAAGCAAGGAACGTTTGTGGTGCAGAGCGACTTGCCCAAAATGCGCTTCGTGACAGAGGAGGTGCCTGTGGCTGGATCTCCCGTTCCACGCTAATAACTGCTTGGCTGGATAAGGCTAAGCCAGTTAGGTCCTCACCAGCTCTCTGCTCCCAGCAGGGACCCACAACATGGCCTTGGAAAACTTACAGCCAGGGGTCTGTGATGGGGACAGCCACCCCATGTGGTTTACCCTGCGCCCTGACTTCGAACACGGCGGTGGCCTTATTACCCAATGCCCTATCTCTGGTTCCATGCGGGCACAGTATTCCAAAAGAATGTGTTGCGCCTTGGGGCTGGCACCAAGCCCGCAAGCAGGAGAGTGTCAGACGCAGGCACCTTTTGGAGCTTTATCTGACAGATTAGAAAATGTCCCCCTTCCCAGATCAGGCCAGTCACCATCCCCTCTGCCTTCTCAATCCACTTCTGGCACCAGATGACAAGCACCCTTTCTGATAAGCAGCAGCCAGTAAAATTGATAGTTAAACAGTGCTGTTCCTGTGCACTCCATAAATGTTCCCGGGCACACGCTGCGAGGATAATGTGTCACTTATTAACCGGCAGCAAAAATGATCTTGGCACTATTCACTGGTCTAGGGGGAGGGGCGGGGGGGCGGAGATTAGCAAGAATTTTAGCCAAGTTCAGTTCTCAGCCGCCTCTTCCGCGTCACAAGATCAGTTCCCAATTCGCACCTGAGCTCCAGTCATCAGAGCATGAGCCAGAGAGAGCCGCTGGTTGTCCTAAGAAGAGGAAGAGGGGGGCCAACCAGAAGGTGGCACAACAGCCATGGAAGGAGCCCGCGAGAACAGGCGGGAGGCCAGAGGACCGGGCAGAGGCCCTCCCATTTCCACAGCCCCCTCTCTCTTTATCATCTTCCCCACAGACATCTGGGGCAGAGGTGCCAAGGTGAAACGGCACAGTGAATCATCTGAAAACAATGGGAAATGTGGGTGATGGGAAACCAAAATACCATTAAGCCACATGAAACAGACCAGCGGTCCTCTCTGAGATCTACATGCCAGACAAGTGTCCTCTTCCTCACTGGATGTCACTAAACGGCAGCTGTGGCCCAAATGACTGTGATCTCGTGGCCACAGAAAATGAGGAAGTGAGATCATGGTTGCTCGGCAACTCCACGACATCCCTCTCAACTCTAATTGGGTTCCTGCCACTGCCTGCATCCACTGAACGTGGGGGGTGGGGAGGGGGGTGGAATTAGGGCAGCAAGCGTTGCTTCTTCCATGCATTTGCTAGCTCTTCTGCATAAAACTTGTGCATGCATGTGCAAGGGCTCTGGACAGAAGGGCCCAACACATTATGCACGAAAGTCAAGAATGGTACTTGCCTCCATAGGCCTGCTGGAGTGCTAGGATGGTACTTTGGGCAGAAAGAACCCAAAGAAGAGCAAAACCTTGCCTTCTCTTCCCCCCGCGAGCCTCAAGGCTTCAATTTGCCTTCTGCATCTCTCCCATGTCTCCAGGACCACGATCTGGTGCCATCGGGAAAGGCCGTAGCTCCAAAGCAGCTTCCTTTGCCCACCTCCTTTGCTTTGGGTCAAGCCAGCTGCTTCTTGTCTTTCCTACTTCCAGCTGGTTCCAGCTGCTCTTTCACAGGACCAGCGTGACAGAGACAGGCACAATTTAGGAGCGCCACAGAATGTGTCGAATTTAAATTGAGTCTTTATACTCTTGGCATTCCTTCCCCAGCACAAAGAGAGTTTCAGTCTGAAAATCCACAGCCAGGAAATAAAAAGAAGTCTGTCTCTTTAAGCTTCTGCAATCCGGTCCTGAGCAACTGCAGAAGTTAATAGAATTATCTGGAGGTGACTTTCAGGGAGACTCTGCACAAGAAGGGTCATTGTAGCTCAATTATTAACCAGGCTAGGGGGACCCCTGACTTTTCCGGAATGCAGTCTTCATCTGTGGCAGTGTTTTTGCTGCCAGAAAATGCTCCAGAACTGAGTGCAAAGGTTAATTCATTCATTCCCAGCACTAGCCTTTGTCCTTCAGCTACTGGATCTCTGGGAAAGCTCTTTCTACACACTGCAAAAGAATTCTTATACTGCTGTTAAGTGCTGTTTACAATTCAAAGGCCAAAAAAAAGTAGTCTGAAGGCCCAGGAAGGAAAAAGATCTCTGACCAGAACAGTCCCCTCCGGCCTGGGGCCCTCCCTGCCATTCCCAGTGGCTGCTCCAGGGTGGGGGCAGAGGCACTTCCATCTTTGCGTCTCTCAGGTTTTCGGGATTAGAGCTTTAAATGCTTCAAGCCTCACCTGGAGCACTTGCCCAAATTTACCCTTAACCAGGACAGACTGACCTTCAGATGGCCCGGCTGGCTCCATTTATAGCCCCTCCATTGCTTTTGCACCTTAATTTGCGTGCCAGGAACACGTGGTCTCCCAGAGCCACTCTGAGACTTCAGGCCATCTGCATTGGCCGAGGGTGTTGAACACCTCCAAAAGGGAGGGGGGCAGTTCTCACTGGGCCCCTCACCCTCTGGAATGGTCTGTCGGCACTTTGGCATGGAAGGCGAGTGACGCCTATGGTGGAGGGGGGATGTGTTCCTAAAGAAATGTGGGGGGAAACTGGCAAAGCCCGGGAGTGGGAGTGCAGTGAAGGTTCCTCATTGTTTTCTAAGGCTAGATCTTATTCCTGCTAAAGGGACTATAATAGCACAAGGTACTTGCCAGCCTTGCCTGTAAAGAGCGGCCCACTTTCCAGCCTTGGGGGGGGCACTCTTTACCGCCCAGAGAGACTTTAGGATCTAGAGCCGCTGACCGAGGCAAGCGTCGGAGATCGAGCGTTTTGAACGTGTGCCGAGCGAGGTCATATGACCAACAATGAACTGCAAGTCGGGTTAAAGCGAAACGAGAATTTAAAAAGAAAGCTACCCCCTGGGAACGGCGAAAAAAGCGCATGAACTAAACAACGAAATACTAAGGGGGGAGCGGAAGAAAAAGCGTTGAAATCTGTTTTGAGAGACTTAGCAGAGCGTGGATAAGCGTATGGGCATATTTTAGAGACTTTAGCAAGTTTTCATAAAAGTGAACAATCCATAAAGATGGCGGGGAAGAGGGCAGAGAAAGACAAACCAGCAAAAGTGAAACTAGCCGGGACCATGAGCCCTCGACCGGAAGAGGTCACTGAGTTCTCCAAAATGTTGGCAGATTCCTTGCGCCCTCTGCTGGACCAGATGACTAACATCGAACAACAGCTGATGACTCTAAACCAGAATCTTGCAACTCAGCAGCTCCAACTGACTGAGACTTTAAAAATAACGGAGCAAATGACTGAGAAGGTGAAGGAAATGGACGCCAACATTTAAAAAGTCAAGAAAAAGGTGCAAAAGCTGGAAAAGAAAAAAGCCTCGGGAGAATCACAACTTTTACAGCTGCAAATGGAGAGAGCAAATCTGGTCCTACGGTTTCAAGGGATCCCAAAATTAAAAGGTGAGAATCTAAAGCAACTTCTGAGTGAAGCATTAGCCCCAGTTACAGATTTGAAAGCAGAGTATCTTGCAAGCGAAATGGATGTGGTCTATAGGTAAGAGAAAGAAATGTAAAGACCTAATTCTTTTTGTACAAACAAACAGCATTGCTTACAGATGGTTAATTCCAGAAGGCATAATTTTCAAACTACGCAATAAAGAGATTGACTCTGTCTCCAAAGCATGTGAGTTCCTGAGAGTGCAGCTGGGAGAGACAGACGAGGCTGAGAAGGAAGAAGATGACAGCAAATCCAGTGGCGAATTGGACTCGGTGTCTTCCAACGAGGACTCTCTTTCCGATAAGGGGGCGGCTGCCCCCAAGCGTACATATAAATTGAGGATTAGAAAAGATAAGACAAAATGAAGGCTGAAGAACTCTGAATTGTGCCTGAAAACTTTAGTTTTATTATGGGGTGTTCTGGGGGTTCTCTTAAACAGTTAAATCATTGGATAAAAAGATTAAAAACTTAGCATAACCGACTATGTTCAAAGTAATACTAGCAATTTAAGATTAACATTTATATAAATTACTGTTATGATCTCCTATACTTGGGATTTTAGTTAGTAAAGGGTTTCTTTCCTTTCTCCGTAAAATATAGTTACCCTTTCCTAATTTTTCGTTGTAGTTTGTAGTTATTAAAAATGAAATAACAAATCCCCTCCAGGAGGCATTAAAAAAAAGGATCTGAGTGGGGTACTTGGAAACGAAGGGAAGGTCACCAACTAGGAACAAGTTGCCCTGAAAGACACTTTGCTAACCCCCCCCCCCCACACACACACACACAGAGCTTCAGGAAAGCGCCTGGTGCACCCAATGACAGCAGAGCTCAAGAGGCCTGGCCGCCGACTGTGTATTCACCAGAACATCTCTGGAAATGTTATGCAAGGCACAGGTTCTTCAGCACAGACGTCAGTACAGAAAGGGCTGCTGGAGAGGGGAGATGTTCGAAAGCTGAGCACGGGGGAGGGGGAGACAAACAGATCCCAACGGGCAGCTCTTCCTGTCCTCTTTGGGGAACTGGCACCCCCCCCACGCCAATGCAGCCCCCACTTCCCCACAGTGGCCCCAATCACAGCCCGCTTTTTAAAAATAAAAGGCAAGAATTCCAACCAAACTAATATTTACCTTTGACTCAGCAATACAAAGCAAATGGAGAGCGCTGATTAGAAGACACAAGATTTGCAAGGTTGTAACTAATTCTGGAAATTCCAGTCCAAACAAGCGAGCATCTCAATTGTCGAACTATCAGTGCAGTGGCAAGAGAGCCCCTGATCACATGCCAAGTGTGAAAGACGACCACTCTGATGGACACACGTTCAGGACACAGAGCACATGCTCAGCTGTTCCACTCCACGCCTGAGTCTAACAAGCCAGGGAGGGGAGGGCAAGCACGAGACACCCCACCCCCGCCCCGTGCCACTGTCTCCTGTATCCATGGCTAGTATTTGTCTTTATTCAGGTTTAACAGCCCATAAACCATGCACCAAAAAAAACAATTTAAGAATTAAAAAACAAGAAAAAAATTAGCCACATCAAGCAGGAAGTTACAGAAGCCACTCAGAAACAGCCTTAATTCAAGGGTATTAGGAGCAGCTGAATATTTTAACAACAATTTCCCAAGAAATTTTCCCCTGGCAACTGTATGTTTAGAACAATAAAGAAGATGTGTGGTAACAAATCAACCAGTGACCAGGAACAATCACAAAAATGTTGTTCTGAGAGAATCCCAGCATCACGCCCCCCCCCCCCCCCCCCCCCCCCGGCGGGAGGAGAACGCCGAGAGAGAGACGCAGACACGACCGTCTTGATTTAGGCACTGGGACAAAGTTTAATCCCGGGCAGAAGCTCTCATGGACCTGCACCCTGTGGCTTCAGACCAGTGTTCCCTCTAAGCTGAGTTAGTGTGAGCTAACTCACAGTTTTTTAGCCTCCGGCTCACTCATTTTTGTCTTAGCTCAGGAAGGAGGGCTCCAGAGCAAACTGATTTATGCAGCAGCCAAAACCGCCCGCTCACAGTTTTAATGCCAGTAGCTCACAAAGTTGAATTTTTGCTCACAAGACTCCACAGCTTAGAGGGAACATTGCTTCAGACCACCTGAATTCAGGTCCTGCCAACATGCAAAGATAAGATGGAAATTCAAATCTGGCTAAGTGTCTGATTGCCAGACAGAGCCAGGAATATTTCCATTGGGCATCTTGAAGTAACGGGTTCCGGTCTTGTTTTTAAAGTTTTTTGATCATTAACACTCT
>NW_015167600.1:248597-253771 GCF_001447785.1 Gekko japonicus
CCTTAACCCTCTTTCCTTCTCTACCAAAGAGGTCGAGGACCTCAGAGGAGCTACTAGTGGAATTCTGAAATCTATTCCACCAAGACCAGCAGCCCTCATGAGCCGCCAACTGAGTAAGCACTGCAGGGTCCGGAGCATTAAGTGACTTATATTTAAAGCCGATGAAAAGGGTCGCCCTGGCAGCACAGGCTGGCCGCCCAGGTTCTCAGCTTCTCCACAGATACCCGTTTACTGATGGCACGATCCACTGGGAGTATCTCCTGCACAAACCCAACTGAAACAGAGAGCTATGCAAGTGCACAGCTCACACACAGTACAGGGACACTTGGGATTGTGGCCCCACCCCATCCCAAAACTCATACACTGTTGAACCAGCAAAAATATATAAATAAAGTATCCAAGCAAAATGGCATGAAACCCTATTGTTCCAGCAGGAAGGATATATTCATGGCTGAGAGTCAAGAGCCTGCCTCGCAAGGCTGACCGGGTTTATGAATTAAAAGCAGCAGGAAAGAGCAGAAAGGGAGGCCTTATCAGTAGATCTCCTTATCACGACATGACACAAGTCGGCACTGGAGCAGACAAAGGCTGTGGCTCAGCCAACCCGGTGAAGTTCTTCAGCAAGCAGGCCCGGAAAGTGGCGTGTTGAATGCAGGCTCATGTACACACAACCATATGCCACTGGGACTTGATCCAAGGCCCACGGCCACCCCTGGCCCCTGGTGTTCAGCCAGCAGCGGGACCCACCCAGTCTCTGGCCGGTCGAGAGGGCTTCTGGAAAAGGAGGGGAAGTTCATTTCTCCTCTGCCACAGTCACAGGGCCGCAAGCTCCCCGGGCGAGAAGAACTCTCTCTGGGCCCTTCTGCCAAGCAGGGACACTGGCTCCCCGAGGAGGACACGGGGAAGGCAGCTGCCAGGCCGGCGTGGACTGCACAGCTCTAGTGGATTAGGACATTTTTGGCCTAGGGTTGGGAGGACTGGGTTCAAAATTCCACCTTCCCTGATCCAGGCCAGCCACAGCTCTCTCTCTCTCTCTCTCTCTCAGCCATGCCCACCTCGGAGGGCTGTTGTTGCCAAGAGAAAAACCGAAGGAGAGGATCAGGGGCTCCTTCGAGGGAAGGTGGGGGAAACAGACCCTAGAAAGACATGGCTTTGTAGGGTGACCCAGCGGCCCACAGGGACGGGCGAGCTGCTCCACACCACACGCCTCCCTCCCCCGAGGAAGCCCACCCTGCCAAGAGGGACACTCTCTGAGCCTGCAGGCGGAAGGCGGCCGCCTCCTCCCCGCTGGGCCCAGCAGGCCGAGGGACTTGTCCAAATGTGGCTCCCAACCCCTGCCCGCCTGGCCTTGTGCCTTCTGGGCATCTGACAGAACCCAGGCTGTGGCTCCAGGGGCTCCGACTCTGCCGTCCTGCCCAGCTCCTCACCCACCTCTCTGGCCCCAGGTGGCGCTGGACGGACCTCGGACAAGGCCGGAGAGGCCCTTAGCCAGCGAGGGGGACGCTTCAGAGAGCCACTCCTCGGGCAGGGAGAGGCAGTCGCGGGGCGAGGGCCGGATCTGGATCTGGGAGCCTCTGCCAGGAAGCTTGCTGGGTGACCTTGAGTTTGTCACACATTCTCAGCCGAGCCTACCTGGCAGGGCTGATGTGAGGAGAAGGTGGAAGAGAGAAGACAGGGACCCGCCTTGCGCTTTAAAGCCCGGCTATTCCGGGGGTGGGAAGCGTATCAGGCACGCAGTACCGGACGGCCGTTTCCTTGGCTGCGTTAAGCAGGAAGTTCTGGAGAACGGGACGGGACGGACTCGCTTGCCACTCCCCCGCTTCGAGGCGGACGCCTCGGAGCCCCGCAAAAGAGACGTCCTGGCTCCGGGACCGGCACCGTCGGCCCTCAGCCCCGCCCCAGAGCGAGCGCTGCCCCGACGGGCGTGGCTCCTGCTCGGGATCTGCCACCTCTGCGCGTCTCTCCAGCCCGCCTTCCTTCGCTGCACAGGGTGAGGGGCTGCCCGTCAAGACGAGGCACAGAAAAGGTCCGGGGACGTGCCTGAACAGCCCTGCCGAGCCAGGCAGGGAGAAGGCCAGCGAGCGACAGGGGAGCGAAACCGCCCGCAGAAGCAGCTTGTGAAAAACACAGATCGAAAGACCCAGCCCCACCCCCGGGGCTGAGTCCCTGCCCTGCCAGACCCTAACAGGTGGGGTGAGAGCAAGCCCAGCGCAGCAGGCACGCGTCGGCCAGAGGCTTCCCCCGCCCTCCTCCTGGCAACCAAGGGCGTTTTGTTGGAGGTTCTTTATGAAAAGTTGCAATTCAGCAGAGTTAAAAATGCCCTCGCAATTCGAGAGTGCAATAATCAGACTCATGAGTCCATTGTGTGTTTAAAATATAAAGGTTTTACTAAGTTTCTACCATAGGGAAGGGTAACTTGGAAGAAAATAACAACAGAGCTAAATCAGCTACATCCTCACTCTACAAAGGACAGACTAGAAGAGGCTCAATGGCTTCTCTTACATGCTGCTTCTTCAAACAGAACAAAGAGGGGAAGAGGAGCCATAAAATGCAAAGACACTTTGACACTTTGCTTCCAATCAAGTTACTAGAACAGGGATGCTTTTCGTGGGCTTGCAGAACTAAGCTAGCATTGGCTTATGCAAATACATGTGATTTCCTGTAACAACAAAACAGACATTTAACCCAATACACACTGAGTGTTTTTATCTTGTAATACCCAACACGTTTAGATCCAGGTGGGGAGCCTGTTATCGTTGGCCTTACAGGTGCCCATTGGAGGACAACTTTGCAAGGACATGGAGGTCAAGCATAAAGTGTGCAGATGCCACAAAGGGCCCTGAGCATACACACCCACCCACAGGCCCCTTCTGGCACCCCCCCCAACAGCCTCCAGCCATGCAGGCAGGCCCCAATCGAAGCACCAAAGGGCCAGCAAATCCCTTCCAACACACTCAAGAGGTACAACAGTCGCTGTATGCTTTGCTCCTGAATCAGCACCAACCTGTGGTGTCAGCAGTGCCCCCAAACCTTCACAAGCATTCCCAGAAGTCACAGCGAGATCCTCACAACTGCCTGGCCCGTCACCACTCCAATCCAGGTGTGAAATCCTGGCCTGGCAGGCAGGATCAAACTCCCACAATGGAAATTTTTGCAGCAGCAACAGCAGCACCCCCCCCCCCCCCCTCCCCTTTTCTTTTAAGAGCAGGTGGACTCTAATCTGGAGAACCAGGTTTGACTCCCCATTCCTGCACATGCAGCTGCTGGGTGACCTTGGGTCAGTCACAAGTTCTAGTTGTACGAGCCATTTCCCACTATTTGCTGCGCGGCCGCATTCTGACCTGCATCTTCCCACCCCCTCAATTGCCCCCACGTCTTCTTGATCCTAAAAAATAAGGACCAAGAAGACGCGGGGGGAATGGGGGGGGGAGATGCGGGTCAAAATGTGGCCAGGCTTCAATTAGTGGGAAATGGAGCAGTACAACTGGGGGAAATGGCAGACCAAGGCGGAACAACTGCTTTTGCGGAATTGGTCTTAGAGTTTACACTAAGAAAACTGTTGGATGGCTGGTTTTGTTTCAGGACAGCAGAGCAGGGAAACATTTTAAATAGTAAAGCTGCATTCGTTCCCTGCTCACACAGCCTCAATCCAAACAGCAGCTGCATCCATGCAGCTGGAAATCCACGATGCATGCAAGGAAGAGTTGCTTTTGGCTTTGAGCGAGTTCCATCATCAACCGCAGCTGCCCTATCGTTCCACAGTACTTGAATGGCTGCCCCATGTGTATGACTTCGGTAAAAAAAGAGATGATTCAGTGCCTCTTGTGGCCACTAGTGATCTCTAACAAAGAACGGTAACGGCTAATAAAAAAAGGTTTGACGGGCTCCCTAGCTACTGGAAAGAAATCAATAAGGAAGGCTATCTCCCACGATATCCCCCGAAGAGCCTTGCATTCTTCAGATCAACATCCACTGGTGATCCCTGGCCCAAGAGAGATCTGCTTCGCCTCCGCCAGAGCCAGGGCCTTTTCGGCTCTGGCCTGGTTGGAAAGTCTCCCAAGTAAAGTCAGGGCCCTGCGGGACTTGTTACAGTTCTGCAGGGCCTGTAAAACGGAGGTGTTCTGCCAGGCCTTTGGTTGAGGTGGTGGATATCAAACTATAATGCCCCTCCTGCTCCACCCCCCCCCCATTCCATCTGCCAGTGCTATTTGCAGGCACTACTTTTATGTTATCACTGGAGTTTTGCCACCCATTAAACTATCAAACCACCTGAACACACATATGTTGGGAATTTATGAGTGACATTACCACACTGGAGTCATCTTGCACTTTATATTATGCTATATTGAACTGACTTTTATTGTATAATTTTTA
This sequence comes from Gekko japonicus, assembly GCF_001447785.1. Taxonomy (NCBI): domain Eukaryota; kingdom Metazoa; phylum Chordata; class Lepidosauria; order Squamata; family Gekkonidae; genus Gekko; species Gekko japonicus. The sequence goes on from NW_015167600.1 coordinate 252,972, forward strand.
AATTTTAAAACTGTTGTATTTACATATGTTGTAAGCTGCTCTGAGCCGTGCTTGTGGGGGAGGGCGGGATAAAAACCAAATAAAATAAAATGAATCTCAGAACATCTGACCTAAGGGGTTAATGAACTACGATTCCCACCATGCTTACTTTTTTGTGTGCACTCATACAAACTGCTTGCTGTGCTTGTCTATACACCCTGCCGGGGCAGGCCACTTCCCACCTGGAATTCTACCGATTCCACCATCAACGTGCTTTCCAGTTTGGTGTAGTGGTTAAGTGTGCGGACTCTAACCTGGGAGAACCGGGTTTGATTCCCCACTCCTCCACTTGCACCTGGCTGAATGACCTTGGGCAAGCCATAGCTCTGATAAGAGCTGTTCTTGAAAAAAGAGCAGTCTCTGTCAGAGTTCTCTCAGCCCCACCCACCTCACAGGGTGTCTGTTGTGGGGAGGGGAAGGGAAAGGAGTTTGTAAGCCGCTCTGAGACACCTTTGGGTAGTGAAGGGCGGGGTATAAATCCAATCTCTTCTTCTTCTTCTCTTCACCATCAACAGCTAAAACTATATGACAGGCTACACGGCTAACTAAAGATCTACACAGAGACTAAGGCATGCGAACTTGAGTTTTGGTCTTCGAGTTCATTCTTTGATTCAAAGCAGACGAAGTAGACTTTGATGACTGGCCTGGTGAGAGTCTTTGGGCTACTGGGTCTGACGACACAAACTTCAATTTTGTGGACTAGTCTGTCCGTACTGGACAAGATCTGCTCTATACATTTCTAAGCAGTTCTTTGTCTTTCA
>NW_015167600.1:253815-278846 GCF_001447785.1 Gekko japonicus
CTCCCACTTATGCCCACGTGTGGAGTCGGGAGATACTCTTGCTCTCATTGCTTCCAGAAAATATTAGCAAGGAGTTTAACTTGTCTCCATCGCTGCTGCTGCTACGTGTGTCTTTGGTGATGACGTCCCCTTGGGGTGCTGGCCAGTTGCCCGTTTTTTGCAAGATGGTTGGTGTCAGGATGGCCCATATGCTCAAACACATGAAGATCACTGCCCAACGCTTGCTGTTAGCCTGCCCATGTCACCAGTCACCATGTTCCAGGGCCCCAACACTGGAGGCGGCACCAGCAGCAGCCCGCGAGGATGGCCAGCACCCAGGGGAGCAAGTTATGTTTTGCAGGGTGGCATGCTCTGTGGCAGTGCGTGGCAAGGAACCCTGGCCAGCGTCAGCCACCACATGGCAGCATTGGCCCAACATGGCCTCGGTGGCCTTGGGTGCTGGCTCACTCGCCAGGCCACCCCACATGGGTGCCTGCAACAGAGGCCAATATGGGCCGGGACACCCATGCTACCAGGTGTGCGACATGCATGGCCCATGTAGCACGCCGGCCTCATGTGTACTCGCTTCCTGTCCTCCATAGAACCAGTGGTGGTGAGCTCCCCCAGCCCCTGGTGGAGGGTCCGAGGCAGGTGAGTCAGGGCTGTAGGGTGGTGCGCCATATGCTGGTGGTGTGCGTGGGGTGTGGGGGGTCGATGGGCCATGGCAGCATTCCTGGTGGCCCGTCTCGGGCCCAGCCATCCCCACTGTGTGCTGGTCCTGGCCTCTGTCCCTCGGGAGTGTGGTCTGGCGGTGTGGCAGGTGGCCAGCCCGGGTTCACGGGTGCATGCAGGAGGGGCTGTGGGGCCATCTACACCCCTCGGCCATGTCCACACGGACAGAAACGGGTCCTGTGTGGTACATGAGCCACAACGGTGTCCACAAGTGTTCTTCCCCTCAGTGGCCCACACTGGCAATGGAGCGTCCCATGGTCACAAGTCCCTCGTGATGCCTTCGTTGTGTCCTGCAGGTGACCAGGCACAGGAGGAGGCTGCAGCGGCCATTGCTGAGTCCGCCGTGGTCATCAGCTCTGCCCCTGAAATTGATCTAGGTAGGTTGACCCCCTCTGTGGACCTGGTGGTGGCCTCACTGCTGGCCTATGATTTGCTCTTTTGTCCCTGCAGGGGAGGGGCCATGCCCTGGGCCCTCAGCGCAACCGGGGATGCAAGCACTGTCCCGCAGGCTGGATGCCGTGGAGGCAGCCATCGTGGACATGCGGGTGGCAGGTGTGTACGACACAACCAAGGGTGGCAGCTGGGTCTTGTGTGGGGTGGTCCGGGCCCTGGGGTGGGGGTCCCTTTCGCATGGACTGTGTGGGTGCATGGGTGGCTTTGATCGGTGTACCGTGTGACCGTGTCTGGGCCTCTGCCTGGTCATCTCTGTGGTCATGCCACTGATGTGGTGGTCCATGTCTTTTCTTGGCCACGGTGGAACGGCATGACCAGCGCCTGGCGGAGCTGCGGCGCCTATTCATCAAGCTACGCTTGATGGTGCTCTCCAGGATCAGCGCCGGGAGGAGCAGGAACATCGCCGGGCCCAACCTCAACGGCCGCCAACCCTTGGGGGCTTGGAAGGGGAGGGGGAGGGGAGGTGGATACAGATGGGGAGGGCCTGTCCGAGGCATCAACTGAGGGGGAGAGTGAGGAGGAGGTGGAGGGGCCGCACCAGGCCATCCCTGTGGACCTGATGCAAGTGGAGGGCAGGGGTGTTGAGGGGGATGAGGAGAGCTCAGATGAGTTACTGTTGGTTTCCAGTTCATGTTCTTTGTGTTACGTTTTAGTAAAGTTGTTATGACTCCACTTACTCTCTGTGTGCTCTGTGGGCCCTCCCTTCACCCACCTCCCCCCCTCCCCGCGGCCCCCCCCCCCCCCCCCCCCCCCCCCCCCCCCCGGGACTGCTGGCACGACACGTATGCAGCTGCGTTTGAAGGCCCTTTCATTTTCTCTGGCAACTGTGCACAGGGAGGTCCTGCCACTGTTGGAGCTGGTGGGCTATGGTGGCCACATGGTCCCTGCGTGACTGGGGAGGCACAAGCGGCCCGTCCCTGCCCACCCACCCCCCTGGATGGAACCTCACGGCTGCCACTGTGGACCCCCCCTTGGGGGCCACAGTGCCATTCCCAGTGATGACCCAACGAAGGCAATGGACTGTCCCCTCGGCAGCCGTCAGGTCTCCCATGCTGACATCTGGTGGCAGGCCCAGGGAGTCGTGGCAAGACGTAGATCACTGTGCTGGCTCAGCCACCATGCACCTTCCCGGATGCCATGTGGTCACACCTCCCAGCCCTGTCCCATGCCGCCACTCACGTTCTGGATCTCGTTGGCCAGGCCCCACTGGATCTGCTTCCCCCTGATCGTCATCCTGTGATCCCTCTGGTGTTCCTGGGGGAGAGACATATGTCTGTGGTGTGGGGCCAGTGGTCCATGGCGGCCCATGGCCAGGGATGGGTGGGCGTCATGGTGGCCTGCAAGGGTGGCCTCCATACCCTTGTGACTTTCCCTGGGAGCCTGCCGGGGCCATTGGCCCATCGCCACCATCACTCTCCTCTTCATCACTAATGGGTTCCTGGGTTGCACAATGGGAGTCAGTGCCTGGGAAGGGAAAGGTACAGGAGTCGTCTTGAGTGTTTCTGTGGTGTGCTCTAGTGGTTGCCACGCTTCGGTTGCCAACCTTTCTATCCGGCATCCCTGTGACGGCACCTTGTGCTGCTGCTGCCTGTGGCCCCCTGGAAACAGCTGGAGGGTCCCTGTGGTCTCCCCGTGGGGTGTCGCTGTATGGGCTTGTAGCGGCATGTGGTGGATGGGTGCTGCCGTGACCTCACTGGCATTTTGCCCCTAGGCCCGTGGTGTGGTGTGCTGTTTTGCCATGTTGTGCCCGTGTCGTTCTGTCAGGTGCTTTGGCACTATCTGTGCTGCCTGTCCCTGCTCGCGGGAGCTGTCTGGTTGTCCCTGGTGTCGTGTGCCAACCCATGGGGATGCTGTTCCCTGTGTCACCCATCCACTGATGGCACCCATGCGCAAAGGGTGGGGGGTTTCCCAGGTCTGGTGGCATTACCCCGGGCGAGGGCGGGTGGGTGGGATGGGAGCTGTCTTGGGGTGGGGTGCTCCCTGCTATATGTCCCTCATTGGACCTTGGATACTGTCCCAGTACCTGTGGCCTGCTGCTGTCACGCCTACCTGGCTGGCTGCTGATGGATGCCCGTGGCTCCCATGTATCCTGTGAGTCGTCGGGGAACAGATCCAGGGACGCCTGCTGTGAGTAGGTGGAGGGCCCCCCCCCCCGGGGTCGGCTCGGACTGGGGGCGGGTCTGCAGTCTGCAGCAGGTCTTCTGTCCAAATCTCTCTTTCAGTGTAGAGGAATCTGTCCAGCTCCTCATAAGTCTCCTACCACCGGAGGTTGCATTCAAAGTCACGGCCTTTTTATATTTCAGACGCATGTCCTTGGCTTTTGCGCGGCAGTCTTCCGTGGTCCGCTGATGGCCTTGGGCGACCATACCTCTGGCCACCTCTCAGAATACTTCTATGTTCCTGTGGGACTGTTTTAGGGCGGTTTGGATTGTCTTATCTCCCCACAGGTCCAAAAGGTCCACGGTCTTCGGGTGCTGCCATGTGGGACCACGCACCCCAGCCGTCCTACCCCTCCCACGGGTGGCATGGGGGGTTGCTGCTGGTCGCGTAGGGGTGGCCGAGGTCGCCACTCGCCGTGGGGATGCTCAGCACGGAGGAGTCGCCGGGGTCTCCACTCGCCATGGGGAAGCTCGGCGGGGAGTTTTCGAGGTGTGCTTCGTGGCTATGGGTCGCGTTTGTGTCCATTCAGAGTGCGACGGAGGATGCGTTCAACGGCATGCGCGATTCTGCGGAGCAACGGAACTTTCGCTTTCCTCTTTGTGCGCATGCTCCGTTGGGTGCTTGTGTGCATCCTGTGGAGACTTGGGGGGAAAAAACCTGTTTGCAACGAGACATGGGCGGGCGCGGGATGCCACGGACTACCACCGGAAACGCTATCACACACCAGCCCTTGCCCCGCGGTTTCCGGAAACTGGTACCTCCGAGGTACTAGTTTTTTACTTTGCATCTTTGGCGGGAAGCCTTGGGTTCGCCACGGGAGCTCTACGCTTCCCAGATGTTGAGGTGTGATCGTGTCCGGAAAATCCGCCTATCATCTGTCCTTGTAGTGTGGCTGATGTTCCGTATGACCGCAGCCCTGGTTCTCCAAAACCAGAGGAGGCTGTGTGAGTCCCTTCAGTTGGCAGAAAAGGCCTATCACATTTACGCATCCATGATGATAGGTACTACATAGACAACTTCGAAAGGAAGTTCGACAGATCCATCATCCATCAGTGGGTACTAGCCATGGTGACTAAAGGGAACCTTCATATTCAGAGGCAGTAAACCTTAGAGTACCAGTTGTAGAAGACAACATCAGGGGAAGGCCTGGGCCTCTGTGCCCTGTTTGTTTAGCCTTCCAGGGTAATTGGTTGGCCACTGTGTGAAACAGGTTGCTGGATCAAATGGACCACTGGCCTGATCCAGCAGGGCTCCTTATATTCTGCAATAAATTAAACAACCCCCCCCCCCTTAATATTCTGCAATAAATTAAACAACCCCCCCCCCTTACACAGGATATAGTATAAGTGCTGCATGCTTTCTAGGTAAGCTTTTGGAAGTTAAATGTGACCTGGCCTCCCATTTTAACAAAAGTGATCAATCCAGCTCTTCTAGCCGCGTACAGATATGCCTGCGGACTCTGGACCCACAAGTGCTGAGTTTAGGGAAGCCGGGCCTTTCAGATCCAAACTCTAGAAGGAAAACATTCAGCAACAACAAGGATTTCAAGACCTTTCCACTGGCTTCCTCATCTGAAAAGGAATCTAAGGGAGGGAGGGAGGGAGGATGTCAGAAGCAGGAAATATTTCCTAGACACCAAGGTTTGAAAAGGAATGAGACAGTGGAGAGGCATCAAATGGACACAGATACTTCTGTTTGTGCTGGAGAAGGCTGGCTGCTTGGAAGAGACCGGAGCAAGTGGCTGGGAGGAGGAAAACTGTGCGCATGCCACAAGCCCACCTCAGCCACCCTGGTGAATGGGAAGCATTGAGAAGACCCACACGGAGGGGATATTAATAGTCCTTAGCACATTGCTGAGGCATGGCAGCCTGCCCACAGGCCCCGCCTCATCGGACACGGCCATCCAGACACGGGACACTGGGGGTGTGGGGGTGCACATGTGAACACTTGGGCAGGGCCCAGTTCCGCCATGAAGGCTTTCGCTGGGGGTTAAAGGCAGCTGGAGCACCTTTGCTCACCAGGGGAGTGGGGCACAGGGGGAAGGGGGATAGCATACAATTAAAAAAAAACCTAGGGAGAGGAAATGCCAGAAGGTGCCTGTTTCTCCCAACGATGGACAAATACGCAGCCTTGTAAAATGTTCCGTATCCACGTCATGGATTGGCCGTGCTCCTTTGCAACTGCAGTTGCATTCCAAATCACCACACGGAGCAGAAGAGCCACAACAATTTTAGCCAAACAGCCCAACAGTTAGTTGCATCCTCACTTTAAAGGATATGGCGAAGTAAAGCTGAAACTGAACTGAAATAATTCTCCGTGGCAACGGACAGGAGCACCACTATAGATGTAACATTTCTGGAAAATGTGAAGCCACCAGTAAATAACTGAAATGCTGGCAAAAACTGAAATCTATGCGGTACTTACTTTCCTATCAAACCTAAACTTCTTTGACTTCTTTGACGACAGAAAATGAACACACATGTAAAGTTGCCTTACACTGAATCAAAAAATCATGGAGTTGGAAGGGACCTCCCTGGTCATCTAGTCCAACCCCCTGCACCATGCAAAACATTCACAAACACCTCCCCCCCACACACCCAGTGACCAGTGATCCAGGCCCAAAAAATGACAAAAAACCTCCAGGATCACCGGCCAAACTGGCCTGGAGAAAAATTGCTTCCTGACCCCAAAGGGGCGATCAGCATTTCCCTGGGTGTGTAAGAAAGGGCCATGAGAACTAAGCACTGAGGCGACCCTTCCTGCCCTCCCTCTCATGGTCTGCCTAAGTCCACAGAATCAGCATGCAAAATGCTGCAGCCAGGCTGTTGATGGGGGAGCACATCCAGCCCGTGCTAAAAGCACTGCACTGGCTGCCGATAACATACCGGATTCGTTTCAAGGTGCTGGCTCTTACCTTTAATGCCCTTTATGGTCAGGGGCCTGCCTACCTGAGGGACCGCCTTTCCCCACACGTCCCCCAGAGAGCACTGCGATCAGGGGCCTAGAACCGACTGGCCCTTCCGGGTCCCAAGGAAGCCAGGCTGGCCATCACCCAGGCCAGGGCTTTCTCAGTGGAGGCTCCATTCTGGTGGAATGAGCTCCTGGAGGAGATCAGGGCCCCGCGGGACCTTATACCGTTCCGCAGGGCCTGTAAAACGGAGCTCTTCTGCCAGGCCTTCAATCACGGAGCCGCCACCAACAGCTGAAGGAGAGAGAGCCCGTTCCCCTGGTGTCACTAACAACAGCAGCCTGTGCCAGCCGCCTGAAGGAAAGACCACAAGTCGACTACAAGAAGGGTCCATGGAGCAATGACAGCCATCGCCAAACAACAGAAGGATTAAGGATCACTAGCACTTTATTATATTAGATGGTTTCAGTAAGTTTTTAACTGTAAATTTGAAATGGTAAATTATATATTTTATTTTTGTAAGCTGCCCTGAGCCGGCCATGGCTGGGAAGGCGGGGTATAAATCCAATAAATAAATAAATAAATAAATAAATAAATAAATAAATAAGGCTGTCAAATAGCCATCTAGCCTCTGTTTGAAAGCCTCCAAAGGAGAGCCCACCACCTCCCGAGGACGTCTGCTCCACTGAGGAAGTACTAACAGGAGCAGTCACGGGAAGCACTGCTGGAGGCCTCTATCGCTCCCGCTTGGGATTGGGTTTCCCACGGAAGCAACAAGTCACGCCTATGCTGACCTTGCATCCACCCTCAGCTCCTGTTCTCAGGCCTTGCTTCTGTGTGGCTTTCTGGCTTCCTGACCTCCTGCTTCGGACAACCACTCTCTTGAACTCTCGACTCGGCTCCTGTTCCATCTCTTCTGGCCACAACCCCAAGACTGGACCTGCCTCCTGCCTCCTGCCTCCTCCTGGACCAAACCAGCCCGTGACAGTTTGCTTCCACCCCAAACTTGCCCCACAAGATGGATGTGGTGGTTGGGGGCTTTGCGGACCTGGCAGACCTACACCACTAGGTGCAGCAACTCATGCAAGTGATTGCCCACCTGCAACAACAGCAACTGCAGCATCAAGTCACTGCTGCCATGGCACCGGCAAAATGCCCACTGAGTCCTCCCGAGAAGTTTGGTGGTAACATGGAGGAGTTCCCTGCTGTCCTGGCACACTGCAAACTGTACATTGAACTGCGTGCCCAGGATTTTCCCACTGACAAAATGAAGGTCTGCTTCATTGCCAGTTTATTAAAGGGGCAGGCAGCCAAATGGGCTACCCCTCTGCTCGTGGCTCCATCTCCCCTACTTGACAACTTCTCAGGCTTCCTTGACCACCTGCCCACCGCCTTTGCAAACCTGCAGGAAGCAGCCTTGGCCAACCAGAAAATACGAGCCCTGAAGCAGGGGAGGGGCACTGTTGCCCACTACTCTACTGAATTCCGGCTCGTGTCCCAAGACCTTGAGTGGAACGAGGCAGCCCTGATGGACCAATACATGGAGGGGCTGGCTGGTTCACAGGGGTCCGGGTGGTACATAGAGTTGCTCGCGATGAAGCAGGAGGCCGTCTCGGGTTGTGAACTCTCCTGTCAGGCTGCTCTGGAGTTTCCAGAGGTGCTCCTGAGCCGAAAGGTTGTGGACCTGACCAGCATAGATATCTTCTGTCAGGGCCAGGTGGGTAGAAGTTGCTGCAAAGACCGAGGGCAGCAATATGGCAACAGCGGGGTCTTCTTCAGTCGATGCAGGCGTATATTCCGGCTTCCGATAGATCACGTCTGCTTTCCGGTTTTGGGTATGAGGAACATAGGTGATCCAGAAGTCAAAGTGTGAGAAGAGGGACCACCAGATCTGCCGTTGGTTGAGGTGGCAAGTTGTCTGGAGGTGCACCAGGTTGTGATGGTTTGTGAGCACCTGGACTGGGTGGCGTGCTCCTTCGAGGTGATGCCTCCAGACCTCAAAGGCAATCTTGATGGTGAGCAGTTCCCTCTCCCAGATGGTGTAGTTCCTCTCGGCTGCCATCAGCTGGCACGAGTAGTAGGCGCAGGGCTGGAGAGGTTGGGAAGGGTCATCTCATTGGGACAGGACTGCTCTGAGCACAACACTGGAAGTGTCTGCCTCAACCGTGAAGGGCAGCTGGGGGTCCGGATAGCACAGGAGCGGACCCATGGCAAAGTGGGCTTTCAAAGTGATGAAAGCTAGGTCAGCCTTCGGGGTCCAGTGGAATGGTTCCTTGGGCCAGAGGAGCTGGGTCAGGGAAGTGGTCAGGGACGCATAGGCGGGGATGAACTGCTGGTAATAGTTGGCAAAGCCGAAAAATTGTTGCAGGTCCTTCCAGTAGTGAGGGGTCTGCCAAATCAGGATGGCTTCCACTTTCTTCGGGTCCGTGAGGATCCCTTGGGATGATACAGTGTGGCCAAGGACTTTGACAGAGTGCAGGTCAAAGTTGCACTTCTTGAGCTTGGCATAGAGGCCATGGGCTCGTAGGCACTGCAGAACCTGGCAGACATGTTCAACGTGCTGGGTGGGTCTAGGAGAGTAAAACTAAATATCATCTAAATATCAGCAGGTTCTTGAAGATATCATTCATCAGCCTCTGGAAGATGGCAGGGATGTTGGTCAACCCAAATGGCATCACCAGGTATTCGTATTGGACCTAGCGGGTGTCAAACATGGTCTTCCATTTGTCCCCTGGTTGTACACGCGCCAAATTGTACGCATCCTGAAGATCGAGTTTGGTATAGATTTGGGCCCCCTTAAGGCAGTCCAGGAGTTTGGGGATCAATGGCAGAGGGACTGTAATCACAGACTGTAATCTTGTTGAGTGCCTGATAGTCATTGCAGAGGTAGAGCTCTCCACTTTTCTTTGTTACGAAGAGGATCGGGGCTGACAGCGGGGATGTAGAGGGCCAGATCAAGTCTTGTTTCAAGTTTTTAGTGAGGAAGTCTTGCAAAGCTTCCAGTTCTGGTTCAGACATTGACCATAAGAACATAAGAGAAGCCAATGTTGGATCAGACCAATGGCTTATCTAGTCCAACACTCTGTCACACAGTGGCCAAAAATATCAGGTGCCATCAGGAGATCCAGCAGTGGGGCCAGGACACCAGAAGCCCTCCCACTGTTGCCCCCCCCAGCACCAAGAATACAGAGCATCACCTGACCCAGACTGAGAGTTTCTATCTATACCTTGTGGCTAATAGCCACTGATGGACCACTGCTCCATATATTTATCCAGTTCCTTCTTGAAGCCATCCATGCTTGTAGCCGCCACCACTTCCTGTAGCAGTGAATTCCATGTGTTAATCACTCTTTAGGTGAAGAAGTACTTCCTTTTATCCATTCTAACTCGACTGCTTAGCAATTTCATTGAGTGCCCACAAGTTCTTGTATTCTGAGGAAGGAAGAAAAGTACCTCTTTCTCTACCTGCTCTATCCCATGCATAATCTTTTTTTTTCTTTCAGTTTATATTTTTATTGCTTTAAATAAAAGTTTATACATATCTGCATTTCATCAACTTGGTTACATTTCATATCAGAGTCGTTTACTTCCAGTTGTTTAACTTATACGTTGTAGGTATAACTTAATCATGTCACCCCTCAGCCATAATTTCTCCAAGCTAAAGAGCCCCAAGCACTTTAACCTTTCTTCATAGGGAAAGTGTTCCAACCCTTTTATCATTCTAGTTACCCTTTTCTGCACTTTTTCCAATGCTATAATATCCTTTTTGAGGTGTGGTGACCAGAACTGTACACAGTACTCCAAATAAGCTTGCACCATCCATTTATACAAGGGCATTATGATACTGGCTGATTTATTTTCAATTCCCTTCCTAATAATCTCCAACATAGTGTTGGCCTTTATTATTGCAGTCACACCTCATCTTGATATTTTCAGTGAGTTATCAACTACAACTCCAAGATCTCTCTCTTGGTCAGTCTCTGCCAGTTCAGACCCCATCAACGTGTATTTATAGTTAGGATTTTTGGCTCCAGTGTGCATCACTTTGCACTTGGCCACATTGAACCCCATATGCCACGTTGACGCCCACTCACCCATCTTCCACAGATCCCTTTGGAGTGCCTCACAATCCTCCCTGGTTCTCACCACCCTGAACAACTTTGTGTCAACTGCAAATTTAGCCACCTCACTGCTTACTCCCAACTCCAAATCATTAATGGGGCATTCCACAGAGGCCACCAATGGCAAACCACCTCTGGATGTCTCCTGCCTTGAAAACCCCATGAGGGGTCACCTTAATCAGCTGCAACTGGATGGCATTCTTCACCACCCCCAGACTTTCCTTTCCTTTGGTGCGCCTTCCCTCCCCAGCCTCAAGCACTGCTGGCCTCTCAAACCCACACTCTGCAGCACCCCTTGTTAAACTCGCTCTCTCGCAAGCCTCCAAACATGCACAACTTTGAAAAAGAAAAAGAAAAAGTCCACCAACCTACAAGGATTGTTACACTGAAAAACAATTGGAAACACATACACACCCGGGGGGGGGGGGGGGAAAAAAAAAAAAAAAACAAGGTATAAGGAAACCTTGATTCACCCCAAAACATATATGATATGATACCAAAAAAAAAAAATGTGAAGGGATGTCACACACTGAAATCCTATACATGCTTTCTCAAGAGAAAGTTCCATTTTATTTGATGTGGCTTACTCACAGAAAAGTGTTCTTGCAAACTGAACTATCTCATAAAGAGTCCCTTCCAAGCAATTAATTTTCAAAAAGAATTCTGCTAACTTTTACTTCTGGTGAAGCCTATCAGTTGATCAATAAAAGGAAAGGAGAGTTGCACTATCTTGGGTCACTTTCTGTTGGGTCATCTCATTTCTTAATAAAGGTTTAATTATTCTGTTGGAAAAAACTCTAGATACCTTAATCTCATAAGTTATCTAGAGTTTTTGCTGACAGAAAAATTAAACCTTTATTAAGAAATGAGATGACCCAACAGAAAGTGACCCAAGAGTGTCAGTTAAAGACTCAGTTGTGTGTTCCTTCATGCCTGGATTCAGAGACTTTGGAAATACAGCAGCTTGAAGAGAACACAATATTGATATTAAAAAACTTACAAAGTAATGAGCAACAATCAATTATTAGAGGCACTTTGAAGAGAGCTGCTGGTGGTGAGAAGAACGGAGGATAAAGATTCTGATGGTGATATAAAAGCTGGGAAAATGGATCAACCTCCTCTCTTATCAGATACCAAGATCAGGCCTCGGTTGGGGCCGGAGCTCACCGGAACGAAGCTCCGGAAGAGAGGAGGTGAGGGGCAGGGACATGTAGCAAGCCCCGCCCCCTGCTCCCAGCAGCCCTCCCCTCAATCGGGCCGAGAGGAGAGAGAAGGAAGGAAGGTAAGTTCTGCATCTCCCTGGCCTTCCCCACCCCCCTCCCTGCAGAGCCCTCCCCGGCCTTCCCCACTCCCCCTCCCTCTTTGCCCGCCCCCCTGCATGACTTTCTGGGTGCCTGGTCCAGTGCACCCCTTCACTGCCCGGCGCAGAACTCTGAGGGGCGCAGCGAGGCCCCTGCTGGTGGTCCAGCATGCCCGGGTGAAAGTGATCATGGCAAGCTTCCCTCGCAGTTGGGGCAGCTGGTCCCTGACACTCCCCGCCTTTCTGGAGGCTGCTGGAGGGGGGGCAGCCTGGGGATCCGAGGTTGCCCCCGCCCTTCGATGGGGATAACTCCGGTGGCAGCCTCCGGACATCCATCGGAGCTTCTGGCATCACCTCCCTCCCCGTCCCTTGTGGAGAGAAGGCCCCGAGGCCCATCGCCACTGGGTGATTTGCTCAGGCCCCAGCAGATGTTCCCTGGGCAGGCACCAGCATGCGACTGGCCTCAACCTGGCCCAGAATCCCTTACAGTTGGAGAAAGCAAAGAAAGGGGGCGGGAAGACCCTTCCCTTTGCCCCACAGCTCCATGGCCGACAGGAGACATCGAGGCAGTGAAAGAAAGTGTCCGGGAAAGCTCCCCCTGCCCCGCCCAATCCCCAGGTCTTTCCCCTCGGTTTCCAATCCATGCAGGAGACCGTGCAGCAGGGGCCATGGTCAGATTTGCAGAGGGAAGGGGCCGGGGAGAACAGCGGGCTGCAGCAATCTGATCTGGAGACAGAGGCATGCCCCGCCTGTCCTGGGATCCCAGGTAAACACACCGGCTTTGTGATGGAAATGAGAGGTGAGAGGGCCCGAGCAGACGATCTGCAATCTGAAGGTGGGTGGGGAGGGGGGGGAGATGGAGAAGAAAGCGGGAGGGGAGCCACCAAGCCGCTTATCTATCATCTGGTTTATCTGGGTGCCAGCTGAGCCACGTGGTGGCCCTTTCTTATTCTAATTAGCACACACACGTGCGCTTTTGCCTGCGGAACTTCCCTCAAGCCCTGCTGGGAGAGGGCGCTGGCCGTCTGAACGCAGAGGAGTGAGGGGGCAGCAGTTGCTTGGCTGTGTGACCCCACCCCCACCCTTCAATCTCCCACCCCCAGCATCCGGTCCGTCTCCTCCCACTTCGTTTTTGTGCATGTGCAAAAGGCTTGAATGGCAAGGGCACCAGCCACAGGAGAGTGAGAGAGGAATCCCTCCCCCCAATTCTCACCGGCCTCTACACCTGCCAAGCAGAAGAAAGCAGGAGTAGTGCTCCCACAAAGATGTGGTGTCTTGGTTGCTACATACATTAGTTTGCTCTGGAGCCATCCTTCCTGAGCTAAGACAAAAATCTGTGACCTGGAGGCTGAAAAACTGTGAGCTAGCTCACACTAACTCAGCTTAGAGGGAACACCAATGTAAATGTGTTAACCTGGATGGCCCAGGCGAGCCTGATCTGGTCAGATTGTGGAAACTAAGAAGGGTCAGCCCTGGTCAGTATTTGGATGGGAGACCACAAAGGCATACCAGAGAAGCTATGCATTTATGTTTGAAAATTGGTGGATGCGTGGGGGAGGGGGGTGGCAGCGCCAGAAGGTATCCTCGCCTAGTGTGCAAAAAAAAACTGGGTCCGGCCTTGGCCCTGGTGAGGCCAAACTGGGCTGTAGTCTACATTCTGCTCTATGTGGTTTCGGGAAGGAGAGTGAGAGGGCAGTCCTACTCTCTCTGCTGTTCCTCATTGGGGTGCATTCCTACGGGTAATTTGGAACAGGGTTCCTAGTTCAGGAAATGAGTTGACTGGTGAGAACCCCCACCCCAATAATACATTTCTATTAATTAGGACCAAGGAAAATATTTTTTTAAAAAGGTGTGCAAGCTTTTGAGTTTTCCAGAGCTCTTCACCAGACTGCATGTTGAAAAACACAAAAAGAGGGACAGAGGGGATACAGTAGTCTGTGCAGACCGGGATGCAGATTGGACAAGATGAGTTGTGTGCTGGGTGGAGCGGTTATTAAAACACACCATTTGGCCTTCCGGGGAAGAAGGAAAAATGGCAGCCTCCACTTGAAAAATGTGGAAACACGTAGTTGAGCCCATGCATGTCTGGCACCCAGTAGAATGCTGACGTCCCTTTAAAAGACCAACAGCAGAGAAATCATGTGATCGTTATTAACAGGACTGGCGATTAATTTAGATGATGCCCTAGATAAAGCTTAGCTGTTTGAGTGTAAAGTGCCATCAGCTCGACTTATGGAGACCCCAGCAAGGATCTTTCAAGGCAAGTGAGAAGCGGACGTGGTTGTCCATTGCCTCCCTCTGCAGAGCCTTCCTTGGTGGTCTCCCTTCCAACTAACTCGCCCTGCTTAGCTTCCAAGTTCTGATGAGATCAGGCTATACCATGTCACCTTCCCTCCCACTTAGTGGGGTTTTCATTTGTTTGTTTTCTTTGGGGGGGGGGATTGGGTTGGGGGGAGGTTTGGCTGTCAAGTCTCAGCTGGGTAATGATGACCCTGAAGGGTTCTCAAGGCAAGAGACATCAATCGGTGGTTTGCCGTTGCCTGCCTCTGCATCATGACCCTGGTATTACTTGGTGGTCTCCTATCCAAATACTGATCAGGGCCAGCCCTGCTTATCCCTCTGCAGAGCCTTCCTTGGTGGTCTCCCTTCCAACTAACTCGCCCTGCTTAGCTTCCAAGTTCTGTCACCTTCCCTCCCACTTAGTGGGGTTTTCATTTGTTTGTTTTCTTTTGGGGAGGGGATTGGGTTTTGTTTTTTGGCTGTCAAGTCTCAGCTGGGTAATGATGACCCTGAAGGGTTTAGGCAAGAGACATTCATCGGTGGTTTGCCGTTGCCTGCCTCTGCATCACGACCCTGGTATTACTTGGTGGTCTCCTATCCAAATACTGATCAGGGCCAGCCCTGCTTAGCTTCTGAGATCAGGCTATCCTGGTCAGAGCGCATAGGGTAGGGAACCAGAAACTCCTATAAGCACCATCCGATCCCAGATCATCCTCTGCCCAGTCAAAGAATCCTTCCATTTAAGGGTTACATTGGTTTCCCAAAATAGAGGTTGGCCCAAAGAAAAAAAAGACATGTAATAACCAATGTTCCCTCTAAGCCGTGGAGTCTTGTGAGCAAAAATTCTACTCTGTGAGCTGCTGGCATTAAAGTTGTGAGCAAGCCATTTGGCTACTGCATAAATCAGTTTGCTCTGGAGCCGTCCTTCCTGAGCGAAGACAAAAATGGGTGAGCCGGAGGCTAAAAAACTGTGAGCTAGCTCACGCTAACTCAGCTTAGAGGGAACACTGGTAATAACCTTTGATTAGGCTCAGTCAGCCTCGGTGAGGAACAGTCTCGCTTTGCTCACCAGGCTGGAGGGAAGGCCTTTATTAACTACAGAGTGTACCTGCACTGCAGTTGCGTACTGAGTCTTCAAGCAACTGGTAGACCCATCAATAGAGTTGCAGAGAAGTTGATCCCATTATTGGATCCAGCCTCACTGCAGGTTTACTTAGGGAGTTTCCCTGCAGGTAATGCTGGTTCCAGCCTTAGGCTCACCTCGCCAGCTGAGTTGGCTCTCCTACTCATGAGTAACATGCAGGGGTCTTTTGGGGCCAGAGAGCCCCTTCCGGGGCCCTGAGCCCGCTCTGCAGGAAGGGCGGGGTATAAATCTCAATAAATAAATAAATAATAAATTCATAGATAAAAACCTGGAATGGGGTTTCATCCGCCCGGGTAAGTCGTCGTTCGGGACAGGGGTTTGAGATTGTTCACCAATTTCCGGGGGCTGAATGCCGTCTCCATGTCGAATGCCTACCCCCTCCCCCTGATCAAAGACTTGCTCGCCGAGGCAGTGATGGGGCGAGTTTTCACCAAGCTGGACCTACGCGATGCGTATTTCAGGGTGCGCATCCGGGAGGGGGATAAGAACATAAGAGACGCCAATGTCGGATCAGGCCAAAGGCCCATCCAGCCCAACACTCTGTGTCACACAGTGGCCAGAAATACCAGTGCCATCAGGAGGTCCACCAGTGGGGCCAGGACACTAGGAGTCCTCCCATTGTTGACCCCCCCAAGCACCAAGAAGACAGAGCATCACTTGCCCCAGAGCCCCTATCTATACCTTGTGGCTAATAGCCACTGATGGACCTCTGCTCCATATGCTTATCTAATTCCCTTTTGAAGCCATCCATGCTTGTAGCCGCCACCACCTCCTGTGGCACTGAATTCCATGTGTTAATCACTCTTTGGGTGAAGAGTGTACTTTGGGTGTACCTGCCAGGCAAGGCGAACTTCCTTGCTGATGCTCTGTTGCGGTTGCCACAATACGCGAGTCAGAGGGAGGAGGTGATGGATACTATTTTCTCCCCAGCGAAATTGGGGGGGGGCGTGATCACTCGCAGAAAAGCAAGGGAGGGGGAGACCAGCCAAGCGGGCGAGGCTGTGGTGCCGGGGAAAGACTCAAGCTCGGTAGAAACTTTTATCTCTGCCTCCTCCCCTCAAGACTTAGAAACTGTATTGATGGAGAGGCTGGAGCATCAGGAGGATGGTCTTTGGGCGAAGGGGGACAAAATTTATGTTCCTGAAACCTGTTGCAATGTCATTGCAGTAAGCTAGCAGGACATTTTGGTTACCTGAAGGCTCTGCACCTGATCCTCCGCCAGCTCTGGTGGACGGGGGTCCGGCGGGCAGTTTCTCAGTTTGTGAGCAAATGTAAAACGTGTTTGATGTGTAAAAGGCAGGGAGGGAAGGTGCCAGGGCTCCTCCAACCACTAGAAACCCCAGAGCGTCCGTGGGCTGTCATTTCTATGGACTTCATTACTGATTTGCCTATGAGTGAGGGGAAAATGGTAATTTCGGTGGTAGTTGATTAATTCTCTAAGCAAGCCCATTTTGTGCCGTGCAAATCTATCCCCATGGCCAAGCAACTGGCCGCTATGTTCTTGCAGCATGTCATCAAATCGCACGGGATCCCGCACAAATTAATATCTGACAGAGACTCGCAATTTGTTTCGAGATTCTGGAAGGAGCTCACAAAGCTCTTGGGCATAGAAAGTGGGGTGGGGTCAAGCCATCACCCCGAAACTGATGGACAATCAGAACGGACGAACCAAATTTTGGAGCAAATCTTGCGATTTCTATAAACCATCAACAGACTGACTGGGTGCAACTTTTACATTTTGCTGAATTTGCATATAATAACTTTGTTCACTCATCCACGGGGATGAGCCCATTTAAGGCAGTGTATGGGTACGAGGGGGTTCCTCTCCCAATGGTAGATCTCTCCCAACCCATAGTGGGGGATGTGCAACTGTGGTGGCATAATGTTACCAAGAACTGGGAGGTGTTGAGGAAAACGTTGGACAAGGCTAAACGTGACTATAAAAAATATGCTGATGCAAAGCAATCCCCTGGATGGGATTTGACCTCTGGTGATTCTGTCTATCTGTCCCCCAAGAACATTAAGGGTCTGCAGCCAGAACCGAAGAAAATGAGCAGAGACCCACACGGGGCCTTTGGGCCAAAAATTGTGCTCTTTCCCCTGACTAAAACAAACAAATCTGTACAGAGCTCTTACACACTTCATACATATTCAGGTTTTCTTGGGGGCAGAATTCAGCACACGTTTTCTTGGAGGGAGTGTTCAGACTCTGTTTATGGTCTGGTATCCAGCTGCCCTCCAGATGAATCCCCTTTCAGCCCATTCACCCATCGCTGTGATTGGATCTTCTGAAGTTGAAGCCTTTCTCATTTCCAAGATGCAGGAGAAGTTTAAACTATCAGAAACCAGCACACGGGTGCGGGGAGGGTGTGTGTGTCAAAATCTTCACAGCTGAGGAAATAATGGACATTCTGGCTCTTCAAAAGGAGAAATGAGGTGTTTTGCAGCTTGGTTGTACTCCTTGCTTTCCTTTGAAACACAGTTTCCCAAGCACAGGAAAGTTTAGAGAGAGTGGTTTAATCACAGATTTTAAAAGTATGGGTGTGGTGGAAATGCCATCAAATCACAGCTGACCGATGGCAACACCGTAGAGTGTTTTTTTGAAGGCCAGAGCTGTTCAGGGGTGGTTTCCACTGCCTGCCTCCGCACAGAAGCCCTGGACTTCCCGGGTGGTCTCCCATCATCCAAGTACTGGCCCTGTGCAGCTTTCGAGATCTGGCGAGATCAGGCTAGCCTGGGCCATGTGAGTCAGGGTTTCAAAGGTCTACACGTGCCTACTGGGTTGATCTACAGACTGCCGTCATTCTGACTTCATTGCCACCTGAATTTGCTGATTCAGGGCTGGTTCAAGATACAATGTTGTTGTCTCACAAATAGAAGCCAAAGAACACTCTCTACCCTACCCTACTTGTGATGTTGTCCCATGTAAACCCCTCTGAAATTAAAGCCCTACTCATTTTGATGAGGCTTGTGCAGGAGAAAATTCCAGTGGATCCTGCCCACAGGCTACTACTATCTGCCCCCTTTCCTGTCACCCAGAATTCACAAACTCACCACCTGGTGATCTCTGGTTAAAACTCCACTGTGGAAGCATGAACAAACATGAAAAGAATGGACTTGCTTAAATTCAGTGTCGGTTCGTCCTCAGTTATGTTGGTGGTTGTAGAACCGGCTGGATGGGGGGAGTCCTAGACTTTTGTTGTAAACCTCACATCTCACCCAGTCCACATTAACCTTTCAAACAGGAATTTCTTAAAAATCTCTTATAGTGAGGCACGAAATCAACCAACACAAGCCAAAAGGGAAGCTATTTTAAATGAACAAAGACGTTCACGTCGCTGCCAAGGGTCACTGGAGGTTGGCTCTTCGGTTCCAGCAGAGGCACGCCTGCTGTTCTCTGATCACCATGTATGTAATAGGAGGTTCACAAAAAAAGTGACACGTGATGTCCTTTTACTTACCTTGACGCAAGCACTGTCCCTGGGGGCCCCACCCGCTGCAGCTATACGTCTGTCAATCAATATGCTAGCCATCAGATAAGAAACATCTGCCCCTTTGTGGTCATCTATACTGCTTCCAAACTACCAAAATACCAGGAGTTTTTTGTTCGAATGGCAGCGTGATGCATAAGACCATGTTGGAATATTTAGTACAACCTAAAAGTATTCTTCCTTCCAAACTGCAGGTGACCGTGTGTGTGTGTCCAGCAGTCTAGCCACATCATTGTGCACGAACTGCAGCTTCCAAACAATCTTTAAGGGTAGCCCCAAATAGAGCACATCACAATAGCCTGGTCTAGATGTAACTATGCTGTGGATCTCTGTGGATAAATGTGACTGAACCAGGAACACACGCAACTGACGCACCAGCTAGTGCTGGGCAAAAGTACTCTGAACCACCACAGCCCCCGGGGTTTCTAAGGGGACTGCTGTGTGGCCCAGCACTCCCAAGCTGCAAATCGGACTTTTCAGGGGGAGTGTAACCTCCAAGCACCAGTTCAGATAATCAACAGAATCCTCAGAATTAGGTGGATAAGAAAGGTCGGGCTGTGTATTGTTTGCATATGGGTGACACTGCAGCCCAAACCCCCGGACGACCTCTCCCAGCAGCTTCACATAGATGTTACATAGCACGATCAAGACCTGTGTCTCTCCACAGGTCAACAGCCATGGGGCAGAGAAGGAATCCCTCCAAACCATCCCCTGAGACTGCCCACTGAGCCAGGACTCCAACTGCCCCTTAGTCCCCTCACTGAGAGGTGGTTCAGGTAGGATATTACAGAAGATCGTACCAAAGGCTGCTGAGAGATCAACTAGTAGGATCACCTCCCCCCCCCCGTCTGGTTCTTGGTACAGGTCACCAGCCAAGGCCACCCAAGCAGTTTCTGTTCCAAACCCGGACCTTGAGCCAGACTGACATGGGTCTAGCATATGACCAAAGAGTGCCTGAGGACAGGAAAGGGAACCGTGTTAAGGACCAGGGAGGGGCCAGTGAGCTGATAAATAAGCAAGTTCTTGGCTCAGAGAAGAAAGCAGAACTGCTTCTCCCTCCCGTGGCCTCCCTCACAGGACATTCAGGGCTCGAGTTCTGGCCTCTCCAGACCGGCTGGAGTAGTGACTGGAATGAAACCACAGTGCCGGGCTCTGGCGGGGCTGCCTGGGGCTGGGCACACCAGGGCTATTTTTAATGTGCCAGGAGGAAGCTTGACTCATCAGTAAGCACATGTCTAACCACACAAATGCAACAAGAGTCAACGAAAGAGGCGGAAGATCCCCTCCGATCACAGGGCCACAAGGAGACCAGCCAACTTCTAGCAACAAACTCAAGAACTAAGTCAGTTTTTCTTCTTCTCACTTGGGATGAATTGCTGAGTTGTGCATTTGGTAGCAAGAACCACTCCCTCATCAGACTGAAGAGCTCAAAAGTTAAAACAGTCAGGAATCCCACGGGACCCCCCCCCCCCCCCGGCAATCCAGGGATCATTTAATGCAGAGAGGGCAGGGCAGTCCTCTCTCTCTCTCCCCCATTAGGGCAAAGTATTTTAATCTAGGGAAGTCCCTGATATGGCCTTTGGGGGCTGCTGAAAGACCACCCTTCATTGCTTTTGGCCCTAAATGGAATAGAAACAGTCACGCCACACAGCAGGCAATACAGCACTATGAACTCAATTAAATTCTGTCCCCTCCCCCCCCCCATACGCAAGACCCTGTATCTACTCCAGCAAAAGCTCTGGGTTTTCCCGCCATTCCTTTCCATACTAAGATGTTAGAAATCAGTGTTTTATGATAGAATTCCAAGATTTTCAGAATTCCCGAACACACTTGCTAAGCTGTGACCAAGCCAAGAGTTGGCTCACAGACTCCAAGAGTTATGCCCAACCACTTGTTCATGTAGCTCAATGTTGCCTCTTATGCATTCCGCTCATGGGGACAGAGCCTGTGTGTGTGCACTTTGTACACGCACAGACTCCATGCTGATGAGCAGGCAGGGCCAGGGCCAGCTGATGTCAGAGTGTGTCATGGCATCCGTAGAGGGCTCGTGGAAGGGCCAACCCAGATGTGATGGTGTCCTTCTGGACATTGCAAGGGCCACTCCTGACTGATCCCACAGCACAGCAGGCGGAGGTGCTCGTGTCTCCCCCCCCCCACACACACGCGCCTCCTTCTGAAACAGCTGCCCACACACAGAGCTGTTTTGTCACTTGGCAAGCTATGGGGGAGGGGAAACAAGCATTTGTAGATGATTTTAAAATGGCGGTACCATCCTTGTGGACGCAACGAGGACACCATCATGTCTAGTCTGGCCCTAAGCCAGCTTTGTGTGTCTTTCCCCAACACTTTCTATTTGAGATCCTTTAACCAGAGATGCTGCTTATTGAGCCCTGGGTCTCCTGCATACAAAGCAGGCATTCAAGCACTGGCCGATGTCCTCCTCCCTAAGTATTCAGTGATGAATAATCTGCTTTTTAACTAATTAACAAGTTAAATGGTCCATTAAAACCGAATAAATGTGCTTAATACCAACATTTTGCTTTTCTTTCTCTTATCAGAACCAAACACATGCACATGAAAGACACAAGGGGACCCAACTCACAGGTCCACCATTTAAAACATGCTCTCACTTTTTAAAACTTTATGGATTAATCAACTAAATTTTTTCTTGACCATTCCATTTCCCAGTTCTTCCGCAAATCACTTCTTCCTGCTAGAAGATTTTATTTAAGTCAAATCCTGACTGGTTTCTTTGAATTTTTTTTACCTGGTTCCTTTGGGGCCGGGACGCAGAGGGCTCACACGCAAAGCAAAGGGGTCAACCAGATGTTACTAGACATTTTTTTTTAAAAAAAAAAGCAGTTCCCAGCAGCTGCTGTGTGGCTGTGGGGAGCACAGGAAGAACAGTGTAAAACCCCTTGCGGTGTAGTCTCTGGCAGAACAGCAGGCTTGGGTTCAGGAGTGCTCTTCACAAAGTGTTTCTCCGGGGGAGGGCATGGAACTCAATTTCTGCACCTCTGGTAGTCGCTGGAAACCACCTTGGAAAACCCCATGTGAAAGTTCAACCCTTCCTGTTTTTCTCTAAATACAAGAAATGCCTGCCTGTCAGGGACTCTCCAGGGCTTGAACGGCGAAATCCACAGCCTGTGGCTACCTGGAACAGTGTGTGCTGAAGCTCTAAATGGCACTGAAGGCAATGTAGTTTGCCCACTCCAGCCTGGGAAATCCCTGGAGATTTGGAGGCAGTGCCTGAGGAGGGGAAATAGGGCAGCCACGTCCTCTGTGGCAACTGGCGTGGAGGGGACTTACTAGCAGCGGGGGAACTCTTTTTCGCCACAGAGGTTTTGCCCAAATACCAGAGTGCCCCCACGTTGCTGTGATGACATCACTTCCACTGGCTGCCAGAAGTGATGTTGCTGCACTGCCATACCAGGCGAGGTAGCCTCCTGCTGCCAGTATGTCCCCTGCCAGTCAGATAACTGGCCGGGCAGGGCAGCAATGGGGTGTGAGGATCCCCCTCCCTTAATGGCATCATGGCACCCCTAAGGGGAGACTTTGGGGAGAGATTTCACCTAGAATCTATGGTATACCATTGAGTTTGCCCTCTGAAGCTGCCAGCCCTGTGGCCAGAAATTTTTTTTTGGGGGGGATCAGGTCACTTAGGAGCCTTCCCTTCCCTTCCAGAGCTGCCCTGCTGCTTCTGGTCAATTTCACTCCCCTCAGATCAGCTGTTAGGTTTAACATCTGGTGGGAAGGGAATGAAACTGACCAGAGGCCCCTGCAGAGGGCTGGGGAAGGAAAGGGAAGCTGCCCTGCCATTTCTGGTCAGTTTCATCCCCCCCCATCAACTGTTAATCCTAACAGCTGATGGCAGGAGCAAAACTGACCAAAAGCAGCAGGGCCGCTTCCCTGGATGAACCAGAGGGGCCACGGAGGGGCAGGGGTAAGGGGCAGGGCACAGTGGGGCTGGGGCGGCTGGCATCCTCCTGGGGTGGGGCTCAACTGTGCTGGGGCTCCACCCCCCAAGTGCTCCCCGCTGTGGTGGTAGAGAGGCTTGGAAGCTGCCACTCCGGGGGGGGGGGACCAGTCTCTGTCGTCTGGAGATCAGTTGTGATTCCAAGGAGAATTCCAGAGGCCCCACCTGGAGACCAGCAGCCGAGGGGCACAAATAGCAAGATCTGGTGGTGGATTGTGATTTGAAGGGGATTCAAGCAAGTTCTGCACCTATTTTGGGACACTATAAATGTAGTGGGCGTTTAGTCTGTCCTTTGGTCTTAGAGATTAAGGAGTTCATAAATCCAATGAGTCGAGATGTGTTCCCTATAAAAGCTTTATCAAACTGTAACTCTAGAAATGTTATCTATCATATCATCTGTGCATGTCAGAAATTGTATGTGAGCAGTACCACACGCCTGGTTAAAATATTTATTTATTTAATATTTATTTATTTATTTTTCATATTTGTATCCCGCCCATCCCGTGAGCGGGCTCAGGGTGGGTCACATCATCTCAAATAATACAATAAGGTTTAAAACACAATAAAACGTAACATTATAAACATTTAAAATCAGTAGTTATAGCTGCTGGTGCAAATTCCAACCCCGTTAATACTGATTATGGCCGGTTGCTGGCAGATGGGTGGCCAGTAGGTAGGAGACAGCAACCTCAGGGAGGCCATATGTGGATGCCCGCGGCCTCAACCAAAAGCCTGGCGGAAGAGCTCCGTCTTGCAGGCCCCGCGGAACCGAGTAAGATCCTGCAGGGCCCTGATCTCGATGGGGAGCATGTTCCACCAGGTGGGGGCCAGGGCAGAAAAGGCCCTGGTCAAGGTTAGGCAGACGTCTTTTGGGCCAGGGACCACCAGGAGATGTTTTTGTTTTTTTTAAGCCCCCGGAGGGGATTTTTTATTTATTTTTTATAATACTACATAACTACCAAGAAAAATTGGGGATGGGATGACTACAATTAAGAGAGAAAGAAAAGATAACCCACACTAAACTAAAAACCCAAGGCTAGGAGATCATTCCCTGTTAAAATACTGTTAGTAAAAGAAAAGGCTGTTAATAAACAATATACTTTGTGAGATCCTGTCTTTCTAAGCTTTCTAAGCTCAGTTACAGTTTTCTGGATGACACTTCCATATTAGATCCCTTCCAGTCCGGCTTTTCATCCAAGCTCATGGACGATCTCCGAAGACATATGGATTGAGGTGGGATGGCGGTGCTGTTGTTGTTGGACCTGTTGGCGGCATTTGACATGGTTGACCATCAGTTACTGGTCCAACGCTTCACTGACACTGGAGTCCAGGGGTTCGCCTTACAATGGCTTGCCTCCTTCCTCCAGGGCCGGGGACAAAGTGTGGAACTTGGGGAAGAATTATCCCAGAGGTACCCACTGACTTGTGGAGTGCCTCAAGGGGCGGTTCTATCCCCAATGTTATTTAACATCTATATGCGCTCCCTTGCCCAGATTGCACAGAGCTATGGACTGAGTTGTCATCAGTACGCTGATGACACCCAGCTCTAGCTGTTGTTGGATGGCCAGTCAGACTCCGGGCCAGAAGATCTGGACCTGGTGTTACAAGCTGTGGCTGGATGGCTTAGGCTGAGTCGGTTGAAACTGATCCAGTGAAGACAGAGGTTCTGTGCCTAAGTCACAGCAGCTCGGGGTTAGGGATCTCACTCCCAACCTTCAATGGGGCATCTTTGGTGCCATCTCCAGAGGTCAGGAGTCTGGGAGTGCTCTTAGATGCCTCCTTAATGATGGAGGCCCAGGTAACAGCCACTGCCAAGTCAGCCTTTTACCATCTTTGGCTGATTAGGCAGTTGGTTCCCTTCCTCGAATGTAGCAATTTGGCAATGCTAATCCATGCAATAGTCACCTCGAGATTCGACTACTGTAATGCTCTCTACATCGGGCTGCCCTTGTCCCAAATTCAGAAGCTGCAGCTGGTGCAGAATGTGGCGGCCAGGTTGTTGTTGGGTCTTTCTCCACGAGAACACATCCAGCCTGCACTGGCTGTCTACAGCATACCTATAAAGCCCTATATGGTCAGGGGCCAGCATACCTGAGGGACTGCCTTTCCCCACATATTCCCCAGAGAGCACTGCGTTCAGGGACACAAAACCTTCTAGTGCTCCCTGGCCCTAAAGAGGCTGTTAGATCGCACTAACAAAGACCCGTAGAGTGATTTCAGCTAGTGATTCAGCTTTATTCGAACAAGCACACAAACGCATTTAGGAATCAGAACAACTTAACATTGGAGCTGGGCTCCTTTTAAACATACCGGGCTAATATAGCCACGCCTACTATTTACATAACAACCAATCAGATTGCATAGATAAAGGCGAATCAGTGTCCTTCCCGCTCAGGGAATAGCTCTTCTTTGATTGGTCGCTGTTTTGAAGCGACCAATAGAATGTTCGCACTGACGGAGCCTTGGCCGGCTCGAAGCTCAACATGG
>NW_015167600.1:279364-287303 GCF_001447785.1 Gekko japonicus
TTGCCAATCTCCAGGTGAGGGCTGGAGATCACTCAAAATTACAACTGTTCTTTAGGTGGCAGAGATCAGTTCCTCTGGAGAAAATGGTGGACTCAGTGTCATTATACCCTGCTGAGGTCGCCACAGCAAATTGACACTGAGTGTCCAAGGCCGGGGCACCCGCCCAGAGACTCTTTCTAGAGGCCATTGTATTTATTTCCACAATGGGCCTTTTTCCTGGTAGGAAATATATATGTATTGCACTTTAGATTTTATGTGTTTTAAACTGTTTTAACACTTTTATGTAAGCTGCCCTGAGTCTGCTTCGGCAGGGGGGCAGGGTATAAATCCAATAAATAAATAAATCCAATAAATAAAATAAATAAAATTCAGTATTAAAATAATATAATTCTGGGCACAGTACTGTGATCACTGGGGGTGTGGGGGGGACTTGTGAATTTCCTGCATTGTGCAGGGGGTTGGACTGGATGACCCCGGAGGTTCCTTCTATGATTCTAAGATAAATTCAGATTCCATTTGAAACCAGATTATTTTCAAATGAGAAATTACAGCTGAAACTTTAATGGGGGAAAAATCAATTTAACTCAAAAATGGAATTTAATTTTTTCAAATCCAGTTGTATTTATTTTAAAAGACAGATTTTTTTTTAAATCCTCCCTACTTATGGCCTCAGCGGAGCTGCGGTGGCTCAAGTGGTTAAGACGCTGAACTGCAGGCTGTGGAAGGTCGGTAGTTCAGCAGTTCGAGACCCAAGTGTGCCGCATGACAGAGTGAGCTCCCGTCTCTAGTTCCAGCTCCTGCCAACCTAGCAGTTCAAAAGCAAGAAATTGCAGGTAGATAAATAGGTACCACTTCAGAGGGAAGGTAACAGCGTTCCATGTGCCTTGGTGTTTAGTCATGCCGGCCACATGACCACGGAAACGTCTTCGGACAGCGCTGGCTTTTCGGCTTTGAAATGGAGATGAGCACCGCAACCCTAGAGTCGGATTCAACTGGCTTTCGAGCAAGGGAACCTTTACCTTTACCTTTTTACTTATGGCCTCAGTAACAGCAAGTAAATCCAGAAAGGATACTCGGTCACAATGATTAACTTCCCAGTCTGCAGTCACCCGAGTACCACAACAGGGCCTTCCTAAGCAGAGTTACGCCCTTCAAAGCCCTTCAACTTCGATTGACTTTAACTCCACAGAGGCCTAAAAGAAATAAAGGATCAAGGTTTGTGAAGAGTCTCCTGCCCTAGATGTCTAGAAATGATTCTTATACTTCTTGGAGGCAACCAGGTGAGCACATATTTACCATCCCATGTAAAAGAATTAAAGTAAACCAAGGCATCTGAACAACAACAAAAAACAGAGCAAAGTTATTACTTTCCCCTGAACCAGAACAAAACCTGACTCTTTAACTAAAAGTCTATCTTCAGCTTAAAGCAATCCCGAAAATAAAATTGGGTGAACAGTTCAGAATAAGTTTTTTGTACCAAAAAACGTGGATGTTCCTACACTTTCAGTGACTCCAACAGACACCAAATGAATCAGAACAAGCACATAGAATCAGACCAGGATTTGGAAGGAAATCTATATCACCGGGGGGGGGGGGCACTCCAGATTTCTGCCTTCTTCAAGTGCTAGATCTGGGAAACATCCCGCAAGGCTTGGGCTAGATTCTTCTTTTGGGCACAGCGTACTGCAGAACCCCAATGAAGGAAAGGCAAGAAGAGACCTGAGTGCCATGCTGCAGTGCAGGATATGTATGAACACATGTCAATGCCGCTGATGAGTGGGCCACTGGCAAATGTGCCACTGATGAATGCGCCGCCGGAGTACATCTTGGCCCGCATGAAACACCAACTGGTTATTGCCTTTGCATATTATACACCGCCATCCTTATAACTAGTACTGTTTAGTTGCTTAGGCTTTGTTGTATATTTCATTGTATTTTAATGTACTTATTGTTTTAGTGTATTAATGTTGTTAGCCGCCTTGAGCCAGTTCTGTGGCAAGGCAGGATAAAAATGGAAACAAACAAACAAATAAATAAATTATACTGAATCAGACCCTTGGTTCATCAAAGTCAAAATCTTTTATTACAGTCCATGACCAGAATAATAAAATTAACAATAAAAACAACTGAAATATGAACTATAACAAATTTTGTTGCTAGTACCTGGCAACAAGGATGAACATTAACTTACAACATTAAAATAAAACCTCCCAGTCCGGTCAGGTCAAGGGATATCTTGGTATGGTGCTTAATCAGGCCGATGTATGTCTTGTAACATTTATGACTAACAGCAAATGTAGAAGATAAAATGTCTGGATTAAGGTATTAGATGTCACAATCGGTATTTCCATCTCCATTGCCTGGTGAGATCTGAATAGAATGAAGTTTAATCGCTTGAGAACAAAACTTGGCTACTTGCCAAGTTGTCTCAGTACACACATCGGACAGAAGTGAATTAATGCTAGCTGAGTCAGAAGTATCTGTAGATCACTGGAGTAATGGGGAAATATATATAGAACAAGAAAGGGGACCCGCGAAAATCGCAGGGGGGAGAAGCGGGGGGGCTCGAGAGCGGACCATCTTTCTTCCCAGACGGAGAAGGTGACTTACTCGAGAGGAGACCTTCCCAGGATCCGGCTGCCGGACTCTTCGCCGCTGCACCCCATCCGAAGCCCCCTCCCCTCTCCCCATTCAGAAGCAAACAGTTCCGGTCCCGCCCCAAAAAAGCACCTCCCTGCCGCGATCGGCCTCTCTAGCCAAGAGCTCAGCGGCTTTAACCCTTTCAGACCTGCAGAGCCAGGAGAGAAGGGGCTCCTTCCACCCTCCCCGTCGTCGAGAGCAGCGCCCAGACATTTTCGCCCCCTCCACTGGACTTGGGCCCGGCTCCCCTCAGCGGTGCCCCATAATGCAGGTCAGTGGGATTTTTCGGGAGTAACTCCGCACAGGGCCGCGCTCCCCGGGGAACCCTTGGCTGTTCAGCACACCGGGGGCTGCTGGGGTTCATTGTGGGGTGGAAGCAAACAGAAGGGCGCTCAGGCCAGGCAGTCCCCCCCCGCTCCGATGCGAGGCTGGGCGGCCGCCTTGCCGCTCGGCCCTCGCTGTTCCCCCCCGAACCCGGCACTGAAGCGAGGGCCAAGCGGGAAGCCGCTCGGCCCTTGCTGTTCCCCCCACCACCCAGAGTTTGCAGAGCGTTCCCCGCGCATGCGCAGGGGACGCTCTGTGAGTTTCAGGGGAATTTAAGTATCCCCCCGAGGTTTTTTTGCAGGTTTCGGATTTTTGTGCACACCTGGGGACCGTCCCACATGTGCACAAAAATCTCCCTCCCCTCCATGTGCCCCCGATGTGCGGATTTAGGTATCCGCACACAGGGGGCACAGTTGAGAATTAGATATATAGATGAATCCCATTGTAGAAGGGGCAGTGAAGGAACACATTTGCTGTCATCTCTATCTCTCCGCTATTGCAGGGGCAAGGGATCCTATGGTATCTGCCCTCGATAACTGTCGATGGTAAAGCAGAAAATCTGGCAAGAGTGAAGGCCCTTCTTTGGTTATTATTTTCCAGAGTGCATAAATAAGTAGCCAGGGTAGAGAGGTAGCATCTATCAGGTGCTGCAATATAGTTAGGAGATCTTGCAATGTCGGACTGGCATTCAATATCTTCAACTCTCTGCCTCAAAACTTCTCTGGCTCTATCTCCACCCATCTGCAGGAGAACTGAAGAGGAACATCCAAGCTGAGCGATTTTCACTTGGATGGCCTTGAGCCAGCTGGATTGAAAGTCATCTTGTAAGATAAATGGGAGGAGGCATCTTAAGCCATAAAAAAGCGAAGTCAATGAAATCCTGGTGGCTACCTTTGGCAACCCTGTGTCCAGGTGGATCACAGAATCTGAGATACATCTGGGAACTTGTAGAACTGCTCCCAGAAACTTTGCTTGCACCCGTTCAAGAGGAGTGAAACATGAAATGGGAGGACCTAGAATGTCCCATATAATAGCTGACAGAGGGTATTTGCTTGAAAGAGTTCAAGGGCAGGTGGAGAAAAATAGCCCCCCTTAGTGCGGAGAAATTTAATGGCATTAAGAGCTGACCTTTCTCCCTTGGCCACAATATAATCACTATGGAGTGCTCTAGAGCCAGTATCTAAAGTATCTAAAAGTATTGACTTGTGCCTCGGTCCCCTTATAGACCTTTAGGACGCTTGCCAAAGAACATGACCTTAGTTTTATGATGGTTAATCACAAGCTGTTGAGCATCACAGTAGAGAACAAGACTATGAAGAGCTCTTCTTAGCTCTGTAGGGGTCCTGGAAAGGATAACAGCATCGTCTGCATACAGTAGAATTGGAATGTGTCAATGAGCCAGTTTGGGGGAGGGTGATAATCTGTTACACTGAAAAGGTTTACCATGCAATTTATGTAAAAAATGAAAAGCAGAGGTGCAAGCAGGCAACCCTGTCTGACTCCCTTTAAAGTATTAATCGGTTCTGTGAGACGACCCATTTTACTACATTTGACTCTAAGGGAGCTGTGGACATGGAGAGAGCAAATTAGGAAAGAGAGCCTTCTATCTATGGAAGATGCCTTCAGTTTATCCCACAGTTTGACTCATGAAACAAGAGTCAAATGCAGCCTTCAAGTCCACAAAGGCCGCATACAATGAAGATGTCCCTTTAGAGCAATAATTTTCAATAAAATGCTGGAGAACTAGGCAGATCCGAAGTAGACCTGCCCTCCCTAAAGCCTGCTTGCTGTATTGCGATGATATCCTCCTGATTCAGCCAGGATAGAAATTTATCAAGAAGATGCTTAGCATAAAGTTTGCTAACAACACTTAATAGGCTGATAGGCCTGTAGTTTTCTGCCTTTCTTAATAAAGGGGACCACCGTTGCTGTGTTCCAGCTTTTGGGAATATGACCAGACGCATCAATGTATGTTAAAAGTGATGCAAGAAAGGGAGCCCACCAATCAGCATTTTCCTTCAATAGCTCCGAGGGAATACCATCCAGGCCGGGGGCTTTGCTATTTTTCAGATGATTTATATGAGATTTAACTTCTTGTTCAGAAACCGGAGGCCAGCTTGGAAGGGTATCTGGATCGGGTAAAGTAGGGATCTGATAGAAGTCGCCATAAAGACTCTGGAAGTGAGCAGCCCATGTGTCTGGAGGGACAGAAAAACACAAGGGTGACGAATTATTTGACAGCTTGCCAGAAATTATACGGCAGAAAATTGATGAGTTTTTATCTTTGGTTGCTTGGAACAGAATCTTCCATTGGTCTCTAGAGTAATCTTTTTTAGCTCTAAGGACCTGTATTTTATATTGTTTCTTTTGGATAAGGAGCAATAAGTGGCCATCCTTCCTTTTATCCTCCTCAGATTGGATGTAACGATGATAGGCCAGGGAAAGGGCAGATTAGGCATCAACACGTGGCTTATTAAACCAGGGTTTAGATGGCTTGAATGGTTTACGCCTCCGTTTTCTAGGAGATCCAAAAAGGAGAGAACCTAGGTTATGAATAAAACTGTCATAACTTAGTAGAGGATCTTGAAAAGTAGTAAGGTTTAAGAAGGCAGCGCATAGTTGATGAAGCTTGTCAGGCGTTAGCTGCTCTTTCAACTTAGTATTGGGTTGAGTGGACCACTTAAGACGATGGCCATGTTGTTAGAGATATGAACATTCAACTGGAGGACACATCAGATGGTGGGCCCTTGAATGAGACAATGCAACTTGGAGAGATATAGGGAAATGATCTCCTTTTAGGCCCTTGGTCCATTAAGGTCAGTAGTGTCTACTCAGACTGACAGCTGTTCTCTTGGGTCGCAGGCAGAGAAAGGTCACCTACTTTTCACTGGAGATGCTGGGATCTGAACCTGGGACCTTCTGTGTACGAAGCAGGAGGTCTGCCACTGGACTCAGACCAGATTAACTCTGCATAGGCTTGCACTGTCAGGTCCTATTGAAAGGTAAGCCACTCATGTGCAGTTGATAGAGAAGGTCCGATTAAGCTTTAAGCACCCACAAATCATCTGTATGGATGTTGGGATTGTCAGTACAAGGATGTTAGGTAGGTTCTTTCTTTCGACATCAAGTGTAAAATTCAGCATCCTAAGAATCTCATTTTGGGATGTCAAGTTTCAAATTTTATCAATTTGAAGAAAAGACCAGAAATGTAAGGCCAAGGCTAATGAAATCTCAGAAGCCAGAAGGGCAGGAACAGACTTCGAGAGGCCAGAATAGGCTCAGAGCTATCAGGCAGATTTAATGCTTCTTATTTAGTTAATTCAGATCACAGTGTTCAATTTATTTTACCATGGAATTTAGGTTACCCTGCTACCTTTTTAAAAACTTTTTGTCCTTTAAACACAGAATACATACAGTCCTGGAAATAATTCATGTCAAGCTGTAATCGCAACTTACCCACATCTGACTTCTTTTCTAGTGATGTGAAGCACTGTAAAAAAATGTAAATAAGCAATTTAAACAGTAAATATTTACAATATTAAATGTAAATCTTTAACACCAACAACCATTTTACATAGAAATCCAAACATTTCTGGAGCCATTAATACAATTACACATCTATGGGTTGGTTCTATACTGCCTGTGCTTAGCAACACATTAGGAGAGAATTGTTTTCAAGAATCACAGCACACAGCATTTTGTAAACAGAAATGTGTGAGTGAAAGGCAGTGAAATAATCAAAAAAGATCCTCCACCACTTCTCTTTCTTGGGTGCAATAAGTACAGTTCATAGCTAGTATACAAAATTGCCTTCTAATACTTGGGGCTCTGGCAAATCCTCACATGAAGCTGCCTTATACTGAATTACAACCTTGGTCCATCAAGGTGAGTATTGCCTACTCAGACTGGCAGCGGCTCTCCAAGGTCTCAGCAGAGGTCTTTTACATCCCCTATTACCTGGTCCTTTCAACTGGAGATGCCAGGAACTGAATCCGACTGATACTGTCTTCCTCAGACTCCTCCGGGTGCCCTCCCACCACTGAGCCTTGCTTAGCATTTTCCAAAGGCTTCTCCCACAAGACTAATGACTAAAATGGGAATCACTGAAGGACGCAAAGAGTGGCCGTGTCAGTCCAGTCAGGGGCTCCTGTGCTTTGAAAAAATGATGTTAGATCGCGCTAACAAAGGACTCTTCCAAAGGCTTCTCCCACAAGACTAATGACTAAAATGGGAATCACTGAAGGACGCAAAGAGTGGCCGTGTCAGTCCAGTCAGGGGCTCCTGTGCTTTGAAAAAATGATGTTAGATCGCGCTAACAAAGGACTCATACAGTGATTCAGCAAGTGATTCAGCTTTATTGGAAGTAACGAACAAGCACTCAAACGCATTCCAAAACCAGAACAGATTAACATTGGGAGCTAGGCTCCTTTTAAACAATCCCGGGCTAATATAGCCACGCCTATTTACAATTAACAACCAATAAGATTGCATAGTTAAATCATGTGAGGATTCCAATACATTACAATTCCTCCCCCCTAAGTTAAGACAACACCATCGTTTGAAATATTTACAGTTGATCGATAATGCATACATTAGTCAATACCAAATACTTTATTGCAGTCATAATCAGCCAAGTACGATGGCGCTCGCCGCTCACGCTGAGACCTGCGAAGCGGTGCAGACGCTATGGGCACACTAGGTTGTGAGCCAGTGTGGGGTTCAATACAGCCTGGTTCAGGCACCAACTCTACTGGGGTTTGAGCCCCGCACACAGGGGTCTGCCCTGACTCGGGGACAGTACCGGGCAGTTCGGTACTCACCGCCTGCTCTGGGGGTCTCCACTCAACGTCAGAGGATTCAGCCGTCGGAGAGTCAGCGCTGTCCTTAGCCCAACGCCTCCTTAACTGATCTATGTGGCGCCGCCATATTCGACCGTCAGCCAACTGCACCACATACATGCGAGTACCCACAGAGT
>NW_015167600.1:289973-290149 GCF_001447785.1 Gekko japonicus
CGTCCACAGGCTCTGCAGTCGACATCTCGGGCCCAACAGGAGTCGCGCTGGTGTTTCCCGCCACAACCGGAGCAAGGCTTGACGCTGGTAGGCTTCGCTGGGGTCCGCTTGCCTCGAACCGCGTTGACGTCATCGTCTGCTTCCTCGCTCTCGCTGTCCCGCTGCGAGTGGACGCT
>NW_015167600.1:290174-299710 GCF_001447785.1 Gekko japonicus
AAGACGGTCTCTGAGGGCTTCCTCCACGTTGTGGAAGTTACACGGCCGTGCAGCTTTGCGAAGGGCCGCCACGAAATCTGCGATGGTCTCGCCTCCGGCCTGGTTCCGCTTGTAAAATGCGTGCCGGCAGGCGATCTCCGACGGTTGTGGAGAAAAATGGGCCTTAAGCTTCTTTGTGATGTCAGCGTAGGAGACAGTTTTCATATCCGTTGGGGCCATCAACGACCTGGCTATGTCGAAGGTTCCCTTCCCGCAGGAACTCAGGAGGCATGCTCGTTTCTTGGCCTCGTCGGTAATGTCATGCGTTTCCAGATGGAACTCGAACCTGGATAGGTAGGAGTCCCAGTCTTCTGAGGAGGGTTCGAAGCACTCGAAAGGGGTGTGGCATATGCTAATGAGTTATGCTAATGAGTCCCCCTAGCTCTTTTTCTATGAAATGACCCCTGCATGATCGTCGGTAATGTCATGCGTTTCCAGATGGAACTCGAACCTGGATAGGTAGGAGTCCCAGTCTTCTGAGGAGGGTTCGAAGCACTCGAACTTCTGGCTTCCAGCCATCGTGGGAGACTTGTGCACCAGAGCTGGTGGCGCCTCCGCCGGATCGGCTGCTGTGCTTTGCTCGCTTCCTTCCGAGTCCGAAGTGTGGATGTCCGCAGGGTTGCCTACCTGCTCTAACATCCCACCTTCGTCGCCAATTGTTAGATCGCGCTAACAAAGGACTCGTAGAGTGATTCAGCAAGTGATTCAGCTTTATTGGAAGTAACGAACAAGCACTCAAACGCATTCCAAAACCAGAACAGATTAACATTGGGAGCTAGGCTCCTTTTAAACAATCCCGGGCTAATATAGCCACACCTATTTACAATTAACAACCAATAAGATTGCATAGTTAAAAACCAATGAGAGTCTTTCCCTCTCTGGAGATTGTACAGTTCTGATTGGTCGCTGTGGGAGGTCGACCAATAGCAATGTTCTTCAGAGGAGCCTTCATCCGGCTCAAGCTTAACATTGAATGTAAATGGGCCGATTCAAGTGAGGATTCCAATACATTACAAATGAAGCGTTAAGTCTTCAGGCTTCCACTGGGTTTTTCTTTTACTCAGCAAGGACAGACTAACACGGGCATACTCCTCTGCAACCCTGCGCTTTTAACAGGATTTCAATCCTGCCAATTATCCAATGAACTACTTCAGCCATGGAACATCTGCCTGCCTTGTGACCCTAAACATGAGCCATGGAGGACGAGTGGAAGTCCTTATCAGGAATCTCTCTATGGAGCACCACAAACCAAGCTGTGCTGTTTTGCCATGTAAATACTGTGCGTGTGTTTTAGTTCTATGTTTCAACGTGGGGTTTTATATGCATGTTGCTGTATGTTAAAATGCAGGCCTGTAAAGCAAGGGGAGGGCTGGATGGGTGAGTGAGTGAAGCGTGGGAGGATGGGATGGGACGGGGGCGGGGTGACTGTGCTGTTCAGAGAGAGACGGTTATCAGCCTAAGTGGCAAGTGAAGACAATTAGTCTGCGTGGCCAGGTCCGTTTAAGGAACCATTAAGATTATTCACCGTGCAGAAACCGTCACACAGTTTTACTTATATAAATAAGCTCTGTTTGTGTTTAAGTGAAAACAACTGTTTTGTGCAGAGTGAGGGACCCTCGTTTAGCCCAGAGCCACCCCCACGCGCTGACCCTCCTGCCGTCCCCCCACATATGACGGAGCCCTCCTCTTCTTTGGGTCCAACTAAAAGCTGTGCCACCCTTGCTCTTCCGTTCCCCCCCGCTTGCATTGGGTCAATTTCACACTATTTGCTGCGCGGCCGCATTTTGACCCGATTTCCCCCGCGTCTTCTCGATCCTTGTTTTTTGGAGTAGTGGGAATAGTGTGAAACTGACCAATGCAAGCAGGGGAAATGGAAGAGCGAGGGCGGCACAGCTGCTTGTGGGGAATCGGCCTAAGACTTCCCAGGCGGGAGCCTTTGGTGGCAGCGGAAACCAGGAAGGCCAGGAGGCAGCATAGAGCACATCACCCCGGAACACCAGAGAGAGGAGCCTTGACGGAGGTTATGCTCATAAAGGGGTCATGCAATGAACCATTGTGCATTTGAAGACAATCAGGGATGGGGAAAGACTGTGTATACTTGTACCCCCAGAAGCTTATCAGGAGCGTTTCAGAGAGAAGCTCCAGAACAGAGCCCTAAGAGACAGGGTGCTCATGTCTGCCAGTCTTCTTCTGCAAGGTGCGGCTGGCAGTTGGGGGTCTCGGGCACACCCTTAACTCACACAGAGGCCCAAGCAGGTCAGAAGCCTGCCAACCACAGTCTCAGTGCAGAAGCAAGCCCTGGGGCAGAAGTCCCCGACCTTTCTGGGCCTGCAAGCATCTTTGGAATTCTGACACAGCCTGATGGGTGCAGCCACAAAATGGCTGCCACAAAAACAGCTGCCACAGGAGGCAGAGCCAGAATGGCTCCCACGATTCAGCTTCAGTTACATGGTGAAGATCCCTGTGCCCTGGGGGCAGCCGCTGCCAAAACCTGCACAGCCAATCAAATCTCCAGTGGCCAATCAGAAGCTTTGCTGGGCAAAAGCCCCACCTAGCCACATCCAGTGCCTAAAGACACTTGGTCGGGTGCCAGGAAAGGTGCTGGCAGGTGCCCACGGAGGACCCCACTGGGGGACCCCTGTCCTGGGGCAAACACCCCCACCTACACTAGCAGCCAGAATGGCTGTGCTGTTTTCTTTTTGCTGCCTTTTCATTTCGCCCGTCAAACAAACAAAACCGTAGTTGATTCCCAAAAAGCAAATCAGAAGAGTCATCTGCAATCCAGCAAAGTCTCTGGATCATTGTTCCAGAGGACTGCATGAAACACTTCGTTACGCCATAAAATTCCTCTCTCTCTCTCTGCTGCCCCCCCCAATTCATTTCCTCATCCAGACAACAGCCTCTCTGACGATGCAGAAGACCACAGTGCAGCCTGTTTTCTTACATCCCAGGGAGTTGGGCTGATGTCTCTGGCAAAAAGAGTGGCCTTTGTCCAGCATCCGCTACTTAAACGTTGCCACAGCAAGAAAAACAGAAAGCCAATGTATTTAAATCTCATGCTGGGAGCCAGAAGAGAGCTGAATGGGAGGAGGAGAACAAAGAACTGTAGAGTTGTACAAGATGCCAGGAGAAAACTAGGAAGGTGGGGGGGTGCCCACTGAGAATTCCTCCCGTAAGAAAAATGTGCTTCGTGCCCTACGGCTGCAGTGCTAAGGCACACTTGCTCACGCCGAAAGCAAAGGGGCATATGCAAGCACTAAGCTTGGAGATTCCTTGCCTGCACACGATGCAGAAGGCTGCCCCCAAGTCTCCAGGGGCCTTGGAAGAGAAGTTTAGGAATGTCATCTTCTCATGAATTTCACTTTCCCACAGGCCATGAGGGACTCTCCTTCCTGTCTTGAACTCAGGGGCTTAAGACCACAACACAGGAAAAGATGCTGAACCACTTAACTGCTCATTTTCTTCATCAAGGCAACTGGAAGAGCAGAATTGTCTTTCTGAGCAGGGAAAACTCCAGAACTCAGGCCAGATTTGGGAGCACCAGCCAAGAGAAACGTGTAGCAAATTTCAAAATCTTCAACAACCTCATAAGAACATAAGAGCAGTCCTGCTGGATCAGACCAATGGTCCATCTAGTCCAGCCTCCCGTCTCACACAGTGGCCACCCAGTTCCCCTGGAGGGCCAACAAGAGGGCAGAGAGGCCGAGGCCTTGCCCTGATGCTACCTCCTGGCTCGGGGGTTCAGAGGTTTAGTACCTCTGAATGTGGAGGTTCCCCTCAGTCACCATGGCCAGTAGCTATTGATAGACTTATCCTCTATGAATGTCTCTAATCCCTTTTTAAAGCTGTTTATTCCTGTGGCCATCACTAAATCCTCTGGCAGTGAATCCCACATTTCAATCACTCTCTATGTAAAGTAGTAGTTCCTTTTCTCAGTTCTGAACCTATTGCCCATCAGCTTTGTTGGATGCCCTTGAGTTCTAATACTTTGGGAGAGCAAGAACAAGTTCTGTTTGTCAACTCTCTCCACCCCAGGCATAATTTAATACCCCTCTCTCATGTCCTCCCCTTAGGTGTCTCTTTTCTAAATGGAAAAGTCCCGGACTCTTCAGCCTTTCCTCACAGGGAAGGGGCTCCAACCCCCCTCCTCTGCACTTTTCCCTCTAGACATTCTGCACAAATCCAGCCACAAAATGTGGAAGGGAGGGGATGTCACTCTGTGGAATTCCTCCAGGCCCTACGCAAGAGTAAAGGAGCGCAACAGAACAAGCCGCTGCCACGGGGCTGACAACCTGTGAGGCCCCCAGATGGCCCAGGCCTCCCCTCCCCACCAGCACCCTCCCCAAAGAGGGCAGACGTGGTGCCCTTTCAGAGTCTGGGTGGGCACACAGGGAGGAAAATCACTCTGTGTATCACCAGCACCCCACAAAGATGCAGGCCCTCCTGAAGCCTCACCCCACAGAACCTGAAGCACGTCAGGCGGAGGGGAGGACTGTGCTCCCCGCTGGTGGGGGTCTCTTGGAGTGTGCGGGGCGGAAAAGACCAGGCAGGGTAGGTGAAGAGGAACAGAGAATCACACAGAGTTGGGAGGGGCCCTGCAGGACATCCGGTCCCGCAGCCCCTGCCCCGTGCAGGATCAGCCGAGAGCATCCCTGACAAGTGTCTCTCCAGCCGCTGCTTCAAGATGGCCAGCGAGGGGGAGCTCACCCCCTCCCCGGGCAGCCCATTCCACCCTTGCACGACTCTGTCCTGTAAGAAAAATGTTTCCCTAATATCCAGCCGGTACCGCCCCTCTCCTCTGCTGCCGAGCAGGTGCCAAGTAGGAGTCCGGACTTGGCAGGGCCCCACTGAGGAGGCCTGGCCTGTGACACATCCGGGGCTCCCACCGTCAGCTGCGGGGAGACAGGCAGCCCCTGGGGGAGGGGGCTCTGTCCTGTGATTCAGCAGAAGAGCCTCTTGCTTGGCCGGCAGAAGGTCCCAGGCGCGACCCCGGGCAGCCTCCCGAGGCCCTGGAGAAGGCAGTCGTGACCCTAGGCCGTCTCTACATGTGTATCCCCACGTCCTGGGGCTGCCAGGCAAGAAACAGGGGTGGTGGTGGTGGGGATGGTGGGGGGGCCAGGTCTGGGTCCTCCTGTGCCATCAGTCAGGCTGGCCCAGCAGCGCCCGGGAACTGCCTGGAGACGGTCATCTTGACTCTCCTCCATGGAAAGGCAGTGTGAAGAAAGGAAAGACCAACCGAGAAGAAATTATTGCCCTGGAAACGTTCTCAAGGGCTGGACAAGACCCTCTAAGGACCAGTAGGAACTAGCCAAACCTCATTGTTTTTCCCTCAACAAAAGGAGGCAGGAAAAAGTATGGCGACCCCAAGAGACCACCAGGAAAGCAGCATCCTGACTGGGACCAGAAGGAAAAAATCTGAAAGAAAAAGAACCCCAAAGGGGAAACCCGCGGGAGCCGGTGAGGCAGCTGGGCAGGGTGTGGCTCGGAAGCACCTCTGGCAAACTTTGCATGGGATCTGTTCTCTAGCAGGACTGCAGCCGGTGAGGTTCCCTGGACGACCAGAGGGAAACACTGCAGAGGCTGGCCACGGGCTGCCCCTGCGCTGGGCTCTTGCTTGTGGATCCCTCCCGAGCCTTAGCGCAGCATCTCCGCTCGGGGGACGCGCCCTGACCCTGCCCCGGTTTCGGATGCATTCCCAAGGCAAGGCTGGGCTCCGGCCAGAACTCCCTGCCCCCATTCCCTGGTTCCTGCGGCCCTCGAACACGGTCCCTTGGGGGGAGAGGCTGGGGACCCCAAGCGGCTGTGCTGCACTCAGGGGCGGAGGAAGGCTCCCTGGTGCGGGAACCACTAGCCCATCTTGGCGGGGCCCCGCACCCCCCTTTCCACACTGACCCCCCCCGGCCATTTCAGTGGTCGGCCTGTCTGACCAGATAGACAATGCCGGTTGCAGCAATGCAGAAATGTGTGAATGATCGGATCACACAAGGTACTGTCCGAACGAAGCTCCTCTTCGCCCTTTCCCCACCTTTGTGGTGCCCCCTATGGCCCTGGGCGGCTTCCCAGGTTTCTCGCGGTGAGGCCCCCACCCCCACCCCCGGCTCGACCCACGTTGGCCTCTATCCTGACTGCGCCACCGGGCGGGTCGCTCCTGCCTGAGTCCCGCCCCGGCCAAGCGCCGCGGGGAGAACGCGCGTCCGCCGCTCCACGTGCCAAGGGCTGGCTCACGGGCCCCTCCCTGGCGACGCCCCGGCCTGCCTTACCTTCGCCCGTCTGAACCGAGCCGTCGCTCGCAGGCAGGCAGCGCAGG
The DNA here is from genome assembly GCF_001447785.1 of Gekko japonicus. Classification (NCBI taxonomy): domain Eukaryota; kingdom Metazoa; phylum Chordata; class Lepidosauria; order Squamata; family Gekkonidae; genus Gekko; species Gekko japonicus. Next base: position 296,521 of record NW_015167600.1, read on the forward strand.
GGGCGGGGGCGCGGCACGGGCCGGGCGGACGAGTCAAAGGCTGCCGCGCCGTTATTCGCCCGGCTGCCAGAAGGCCGCAACGCCGCTCCGGGGCTCCCAGACGCCCAGAGGCGGGCAGGCAGAGAGGGAGGACCGCCCCCCCGCCGCCCCGTTCCCGGGGCAGCCCAGTGCCCCCCCCCCCAGGGCGGCCTTAGCTCTGGGATGCGCTTCGCTTGGCTCGGCCTGGCCTCCCTGGAGGAGCCTCGCCACAAGGTCTTCTTTGGTGCAAAGCAGGATCATGTCAGTGATTGGAACTCTTTGTCCCTCATAGATGGAGTGGGTTCATTATCATCTTTGGTCATCTGGAAGCGATCTACATCCCATCCAAACTCTAACCTCTGGGCATGCGGAGACCCAGGAGGCCCCGAGAGCAGCTCGTGGCATGCCAGTAGATCGGAGACGTCTGTTCCTAACAGAAGCAAGATTTCTGCGTTGGAGTCCAGGACAGGAAGTTAACTTGCTATCGGTCTCTGACGCGGGAATCTGCTTATGGTTGTTCGGTAGAGCATTACACTCCCACAGAGGTGGCAGAGAAAATTGGGCTCCGCTGTGGAGCGATTCAATCTGGAATCCGACTGCTTGCCTCCCCGCCGTGTGCTGGACCCCAGCACATGTGTTGAGGATGTACTGAGTCTCTTCTCCCTTTAGGTAAAAGAGTTTGATGAGTTTCAGGCTGGCCAGGGAGTTCCAGGGACAGGAGTCATGTTGGTAAAGACAAGAGTCGTAGATGCTAGTGACGTAGTTGCAGGAGTCACAGTCATTGGGTGATGCCAGGGGTCAGGAACCAGAACCTGAAAGGAACACCTGTATGGCTCCCGTAGCTCCTTGCTGGTTCTGGTGTTCAAGCTGCCCAGAGCTCATGGCTGGTCTGAATTCTGGGGCATTAGGGTTGGGCACCTGACTGGTGTCTTTTAATGCTGGAGCAACCGATGTTGGAGCAAGGATCGACACAGGATTTACAGACGACAGTGGAAAGGCTGCCGGGGTATGGTCTGGAGCTGCAGAATGGATCCAAACTGCCGAGGGTGCAGACACAAGTGCCACTGTCACCGAGGTTGTAGACGCCAGCGGTGCCACCAGCTCATCTGTCAACGGGACTGGTACAGGAGCATGAGCTGCAGAAGTTGATAGTGTGTACGCTGGTGCAGTAGGCTGGGGAGGAAAGGGTTAATAAAATGTTGAGAGTTCTGCATTTTCACTTCTAGAATATTGTTCTAAAGTGTCTGTAATGCATCCCAGTGTTTTTTGTGGTACTGTAGGTTGTTTAATGCCCGTTCTGGCCTGTCCCAGAGTGTTCCAGAGGCATTTTGTCCTGGAAAGGGTTAATAAATATGCGAGAGTTCTGCATTTTGATTTCTAAAATATTATTCTTGAGTGTCTGCAATGTGAACCAGTGTTTTTTGCACATTTTTTTTGTTTAATGCCCATTCTGGCCCATTCCGGAGGCATTTTGTCCTGGAAAGGGTTAATAAAGGTGCAAAAGTTCTGCATTTTCACCTCTAGAATATTGTTCTGGAGCATCTGTAATGCATCCCAGTGTGTGTTTGGGGTTTTTTTTGTGTGTGGTACTGTAGGTCGTTTAATGCCCGTTCCGGCCTGTTCCAGGTTTTCTGGAGGCATTTTGGCCTGAAAGGGGTTAATAAAAGTGTGAGAGTTCCACTTTCCACTTCTAGAATATTGTTCTGGAGTGTCTAATGCATTCCTGTGCTTTTTGTGGTATTATTGTTTGTTTAATGCCTGTTCTGGCCTGTTCCAGGGTGTTCCAGAGGCATTTTGGCCCAGAAAGGGTTAATAAATATGCGAGATTTCCACATTTTGATTTCTAAAATATTGTTCTTGAGTGTCTGTAATGCATTCCAGTGTGTTTTGTGGTACCATTTTTTGTTTAATGCCCGTTCCGGCCGATTCCAGGCTGTTCCAGCTTTTTCCCTGTCCTTTGTAGGGAAGAGGTGAGAGAGAGAGAGAGATCTAACTAGCTAGGAGGAGAACTTCAGCCAGTGCACTGACCCAATCGTGACAGGAAGGAGACTATTTGAAAATAGTAGAAAGTCCTTAATCTCACTATGCTAACTAGTTGTCCCCTCTGCTGCCCCCAGAAATGAAAAGGTGGAAACTCTCCCGAAAAGTTTTCAAGCCAAGTAATAATACTCATCTCCCTTATAAATAAAAGCCGAATGGTGGTGGCAATTCTCTAGAACATTCCATATGCTCCGGAATTGGTTGGCACCCTGGTGTATCACTCAGAATCTGTCCCTATCCACTGGCTGCATTGCTTGAGTCTCGCCTCCAACATTCTAAACAGTTTGCTGTTCCTCCCCCCCCACCCCGTAGCCAGTCAGAACACAGAGGTTATTTGCATATGCAGCCTCATTGGCCTTTGCCTCGGAACACAGAGGTCGTTTGCATATGCGACTTGATTCGCTTTTGCCTCTAACATTCTAAACAGTTTTCTTTTTTTTTTTTGGTAAACAAATTTTATTTTCTCAGGAATACAACATATAAAACATTTCATTCTATCAATTGTCTACCCCATTCCCAGTTCCTCCCCTCCCTCCAATGGCTTCCCACAATGCTTCCACCCCTGCTCCAAATTACTTCATATCATCAACAATATCAGTTTTTCATCATTACAATCTAAAGATAACATCGTTTGACTTAATATTGATCTAAACATATTAAGTTTTGTTTCACATCCCAGTTCTTTTCCAGATAAATTTTAAAATCATTCCATTCTCCAAAAAACTCATCGTCTTCTTTGTTATTCAGTTTTTTTGTAATCTTATCCATTTGTGCCATGAACAGAACTTTTTGTATCCATTCTTCAACCTCTGGTACCTTTTCTGTCTTCCAAAACTGAGCATAAATCTAAAGAACAAATGATTAAATGGGCTGTAAATATGAATAGGGAGGTGACTATGTCATCTTGGGAATACCTATGGAAAAATTCAATTAAGATATCAACTTGTACTAATGTCAAAGAAAATTGTTATAAAATAATGCATAGGTGGTATATGACTCCAAAAAATAGCACTTATGAATGAAAATATGTCTAACAAATGTTGGAAATGTAAAAAAAAAGAAGGCTCTTTTTATCATATGTGGTGGACTTGTGATAAAGCTGTGATTTTTTGGACAGATGTTCATGATGAGA
>NW_015167600.1:299967-308833 GCF_001447785.1 Gekko japonicus
GGGGAGGGAGAAGCATTGCGGGAAGCCACCAAAAGGGGGGAGGAGGAGATAAGAGAAATGAGTATGGAATTAAAGGAGTGTAATTTAATGTTGAATATGTTATATCCAAAATAAAGGTTTTTGAGAGAGAGAAAAAGAATTACAACTGCTTTCCAGATGGCAGAGATCAGTTCCCCTGGAGAAAATGGTGGGCTCTGTATCCTTATATGCTGCTGAGGTGGCCCCCGTATGACAGCCAATGTGACGTAGCAGTCAGGGCTTCAGAGCACGGGAGAGGCTGCAGGTGTGTGGGGGGGGGGAAGCTGGAGAGTGAGGGGGAAATAAAGGTAGGTTGATGGTTGGCTGGGAAGGAGATAGGGTTGCTAACTCCAGGTGGAAAATTCCTGGAGATGTGAGGGATGGAGCCTGGAGAGGGTGAGGTTTCAGGAGGCGTGGGACCTCGGACAGGTACAAAGCCATAGACCCTACCCTCCAAACTAACTATTCCCTTCTGGGGAACCATCGTTGCCAATCTCCAGGTAAGGGCTGGAGATCACTCAAAATCACAACTGTTCTTTAGGTAGCAGAGATCAGTTCCTCTGGAGAAAATGGTGGACTCAGTGTCATTATACCCTGCTGAGATCGCCACAGCAAATTGACACTGAGTGTCCAAGGCCGGGGCACCCGCCCAGAGCCTCTTTCTAGAGGCCGTTGTATTTATTTCCACAACGGGCCTTTTTCCAAGTAGTTGTATATTGAAAATATTAAATATGTTAACGCATACAGCACTTCAAAAGAATGTAATGCACATCATAGAGTCACACAAACCACAGAATGGAAAGTCCTCCTTGTGCTTGTGGACTATTTTGGAATGTATTACTTTAAGAATCATCATTCTGTGGTTTGTGTGACTTTGTGATGTCCAATACATTCTTTTGAAGTGCCGCATGTGTTTAGATATTCAATATATTCAATATATTCCTATGAGTATTATTACTTGGCTTAAAAATGTTTGGGGAGAGTTTCCACCTTTTTATTTCTGGATTGACACTCTCCATTCTCGGTCAGTTTTGTGCCCTCTGCTGCCCCCAGAAGGATGTTCTTTATGCACAACAGACCTTCCAGTCTCCAACACAATTGCCCCCCCCCCACGGATTCCTTGATTTAGGGCTCATCAGACAGCCCCACCTTCACTGCGTGCTGCGTATCATCCTGACTGTGAATGCAGACTGTCACTTTGCACTTCATGGGGGGAGGTATCAGTTCAGCTGCCAGGATCCAGGCCTGGCCTCTCCAGTCCGGGCTCCATTGTCGGCAGGTTATTCCTGTTTCACTGAAGGTCTTGGAAACGCTGTCCTTGTTGAGCAAGAATCCAGAGCTGGGTATTAATAATCGCTGTCTCCCAGCTCTGCAGAGCCCCAGGCCCCGGCTGTGGGGCTGGCCAGCATTGCAGCGACTGTCCTCAGAGCAACTGAGTGGGAATTCATTTGCAGAAAGCAGTGTGCAGAAAGTCGTGTTAAGAGTGTTTGTGCAATAGCCAGTTCACTGTGCTTTGCCCAGTTCATCTTGTGCTCTGTGTCCTAAGCAGACGCCCACCCCCAGACAGTGAATTCCACTTTTCTGCCAGGCAGGGCTGTTTCCCAGAGGGAAGGCCCAGTAGCAGCTGGTGTAGGGGAGGGAGAATGCCACCCCAGAGACACCCCTTCCCCCTGAACTGCAGCTGTTGGGAATGCGGGGAGCATTCTTGAGCAAAGCTGTCTGCTGGAATGTGCTTGTGTGCATTTCAGTTGGAATTCTTTTAGACCCCAGCCTGGCCCAGCCTCCCCAGATCTGGCCCTGTGTTGGATCCCCAAGCATCGACGAGGGGGCCCCCAGGGCTGCTAGGCAGTGGCAGGCAAACCATCTCTGGCCGTCCCTTGCCTTGAGGCCCTCTGGGGCAGCTGCAGCCCACTCGTGGGAGAGGGTGGGGTATAAATTAAATACATTAATTAATTAATTAATAATAATGAAAGTCAGCACTTTACACATGAATGTTTCATCTCTTCCAATATTCTAGGTCTTCCACAATTCAAGCCATTTGTATTCTATTTTTGTTAACATCTTCAATAATTTCTACCCTCTTTCTAGGCAATGTCCATACAGCAGCTGATGAAGCATAAAACACAATACAAAAACATGTTGCCATAAGGCACAAACCGGGGGGATGACTCTGGTCTTTCTCTTCTTAGAGAGGGCACAGCTGCGGAAACAGACGCTTTGCCATGGCCCCTACCTGGTACAGCTCTGCAGTTTTTACACCTGGAAGAGCAAACCCTCGTCCAGGCATGCTCTGCGTGGGAAAGGAGAAAGCAGGGAGCTTTCTGTTCCTGGGTGCAAAAGCAACACACGATGGGCCCTCTTTGCTTTGAAGGCACTTCTCCAGTGAGAAAGACGCTTGGCTGACAGCTTCAGCCTCAGAGGAAAAAACGAGCTGAACCACAGAATGTGCTCTTGGCATGGCTGGCAGTTTCTCAGCATTCCTCTGACCCAGCCAGACCCACAAGACGAGGGAGACATCATACCAGCATGTTTCAGGTGCTCCCAAGGGTGGCGTCCTGCCTCTCTCACCTATGAAGCTCCCAAGGGTGCTCCCAAGGGTGGCTCCCAAGGGTGGTGCTCCCAAGGGTGGCGTCCTGCCTCTCTCACCTATGAAGCTGTTCAGTGGCCCTTCTACTGTGGCCTGCTTTGCCCGGCAATGACTCCCCAAGGCCTTCAGGCAGAGGATGGTCTTTCCCAGAATGTTTGGCATGCAAGGCATGTGCGCTACCAAAGAAACATGGCTCATGGGTTTAAAAAATATCATGGGTTTAAAAAACATCATGGGTTTAAAATATATGATGCTCATTTAAAAAAAAAAAAACACTCATTGTGGAAAAACTGCAGAGCAATTGGAGGAGAGCCATTTGGACACTGTAAGGGCTACCTACCCTTCTATCTGATATTGGTTTTATACCTGTCATATTTCAAAAACTGTATTTATTCCAAGAATTTGTAACTGACATTCTCCTACGTTCAGAGAGGTTCACAGAATGCATGCATCCGAACAACTGAAAGGAACCCAAATATTTTGCAACAGTTGAAGTCTCTGAACTACCTTCAAGGGCATTCCCACATGACCCAGTCTGGGTCTGTGGAGCCAAGCAACAGGGAGAGCCCTCAGATCATGTGCCTTGCCCCCCCGCCCCCCCTGTCTTCATCTGCCCACCCCTAATCCCCAGCCTGTATGGTTGTACTTCATGCGTAGCACCATGAGCAAATCCCAGCCTCTGTGAGGCAAGTACAGAGTCTAGGGACCAACTGCCATGTTTTGTGTCTCGAGAACTCATTAGGAAATCACACCTCATCCCCCATGCCATGGAATGGGGGGAAACCCACAGATCCTAGTCCTTGTGGCACTGCCACAGAGCAAACACTACATTAAATACTTCGATTCTCGTGGATACTCATGATTCTTAAATGGGCCCCACCATCGTGGTGGTGCCATGAAAAGGTGGGTCCATGCTTTTTGTGGTGCCATTTGTCACCATGGATGTGATATGTGATTTGCTGGTGACCCCACATAAGAATCCTGAGGATCTATGCTTTGGATCCACGTTTTTGCGCTGTTGTGGTACCACGAAGTGATGAACCTGTGTGTTTTGTGATGCCATCTGTGGCCATGGATGTGGTAAGTGATTTGAGGCTGAATTTTGTGTGACCTCACTTTAAAATCATGACGATCCATGAGGATCTCTGCCTTGGATCCAGGTTTTTGTGCAATGGTAGTGCCACAAAGTGGTGTATCTGATTTCTATGGTGCTATCTGTGGCCACGGGTGTGATGAGTGATTTGGTGGTGAGTTTGGGGTAGCCCCAGATAAAAATTCATAAGGATCCATGCTTTGAATCCATGTTTTTGTACCAACATGGTGCCACAAACACGGGAATCAGTGTTTTTTTTAATGGCAATCTGTGGCCATAAATATGGTAAGTGATTTTGTGGTCAGTTTGGGGAGCCCTAATGTAAAAATCCTGAAGATCCATGGGGATCCATGTTTTGGAACTATGTTTTTGCACTGCGACACTGCCATAAAGCAGTGGATTTGTCATTTTTTCTGGTGTAATCTGTGGCCAAGGATGCAATATGTGATTGAATAGCGAATTTGGGGTGACCCAAAGCAAAAGATTTTAAGGATCCATGAAGATCTGTGCTTTAGAATGCCATTTTTGCACTGTGGCAGTTCCATGAAACAGTGCATACATGATTTTTGTTACTATAACCTTAGCTTGTTATTTAATTCTGTTTCGCATATCTTAAAACATCTTTATCATATTACATGTTAGTTTGCTGTTTAGCCTGTCTATAAGTTTAATTTTTTCCATTGATTTTAATTCATTTTTATTATCTAACAAATCCTCGTATCTTAACAGCATATTTTTTTGCAAAAAGTTAGGATTTGTAAAACCCTCAAGTGGTGAGATCCATTTGGGTGTTTTAGTGTAAAATAACTTTTTAATGTTTTCCCATACCCTCAATAAGGATTTTATAACTAAATGTTGTTTAAAATATTTATGTATGTCCAGTTTTTCATACCACATGAATGCATGCCAACCCAATAATAAATCATGTCCCTCCAAAGTTAGTAATCTAGTGTTTTCTAATGTGATCGATTCTGTTATCCATAACAATGCTGCTGCTCTATAGTATAAGCCAATCTGAAAATGCAAATGCAGCTCTTTCTATAGCATCTTGTAAACAGCACAGGGTGTCTGTTGTGGGGAGGGGAAGGGAAAGGAGTTTGTAAGCCTCTCTGAGACACCTTTGGGTAGTGAAGGGCGAGATATAAATCCAATCTCTTCTTCTTCTTCTGCCATATAAATTGTGACATCACTTTATCAAGTTCTTTAAACTATTGTTGGTTTTGAAGAACTGGTATTATTTGAAATTAAAAAAACAATCTTGGAAGAATATTCATCATTATTGTGGCTATTCTGCCCATCAAGAATATTTCTTGATTTTTCCATTTTTCCAAATCTTTCTTAATTTCTAACATAAGTTCCATATAGTTGTCTTTGATCAAGGAGCTACATCTGTTACATTTATTCCTAAATATTTCACTTTTTTTGTGCTTCAAAACCTGATTTAACTTGTAGCTTGATCTTTAGTCATATTTTTGGTAACATTTTTGTCTTAAACAGGTTAATTTTCAACCCAGCTTACCTGACCATATTCCAACAATGTTGCTAATAATTGTGTAATTGAATCCAGTGGGTTTTCTAAAATAAATATCAAATCATCTGCAAATGCTTGTAATTTATATTCTTCTCCTCTTATTTTCACTCCTTTGATATTTATATACCTTCTCTAATTCTGTTATTCAATATTTCATGTACAAATATAAACAATAGTGGTGAGACTGGACAGCCTTGTCTAGTTCCTTTTTGAATTTCAATGTTTTGTGATAAATCTCAATTTACAAGAATTCTTGCTCGTTATTTAGTATAGATTGCTTTGACCATTGTAAAAAATTCTTTACCATTGTCAGCTAGGCTGCCATAAGGTTTATGGGTTTCAGTTCGCTCGCTTGACCTGTGTACCATCCAGGCCTGCATTCCACTCCCCTTGGCGCCTCTACTCCTTATCACTGACCTTGTAGCTCACTCGTGTAGTGTCTTCCCATCTTTCAACCGTGGGACTAGTTTAGTTTCCTCGCCTACACTCCAATGGTTCTTCCCGCCCACGGGAGAGTGCCTAATTGGCCCATTGATGGGGGGGCCTTCTGAGTGTACTTTATCTATACCTGTTTGCTTAGTATTAGTTATTTCTAACAGTGAATATGTTTCTGCTACCATAGTTCTCACAATAAAACGGGAGTGGTGGCACAGAGGATTTATCCTCTGGTTACAGTAACATCTGAACTGAACAGAACTGCCTTGTCCCCAGTTCGCCGTCCACCCAGCGGTTTGAAAGCTTCGGCGAGTAGATAAAATGGGTACCACTCCTTAAAGAGGGTGGGCACACCAACCCCCCCCGGGGGTTGACCAAAATGCTCAGCTCGCAAGATTGAAAACCTAAGGAAAAAAATCTCTTCAACTCTGAGAAGCCTGTAATGGGCCGTTCCGGCCAGGTGGTGGCAGTGAGGCACTGCAAGACCTGGAGAAGCTGATGTCATCTAGCCAAGCCAAAGTGAATATGCCGACGGATCAAGTCTGACCCTGCAGCTGAACAAACCCTCCCACATGGTGAAACTAACAACTGTTCCAACATAAAGCTCCAACTAACATTATCAAATGCTTTTTCAGCGTCTCAAAGGATTAAGGCCATTTGTTTTTCTGGATGTGCTTCAAAATATTCTATTGTATTTAAAATAGTTCTTACATTGTTTCTAAATTGTCTTTTTTGTAGAAAACCTACTTGTTCTTGATGAATTATCTGCATCAGTTTTTTTCAATCTTGTAGCTAGAATAGAGGCATAGACCTGATGGCATTACGGGATGGGTGTTGATGTGCTTCAAAATATTCTATTGTATTTAAAATAGTTCTTACATTGTTTCTAAATTGTCTTTTTTGTAGAAAACCTACTTGTTCTTGATGAATTATCTGCATCAGTTTTTTTCAATCTTGTAGCTAGAATAGAGGCATAGACCTGGATTATAGACCAGTTGCACTCACTCCAATTGTGATGAAGTGTTTTGAGAAATTGGTACGTAGTCACATCGTCTCATGTATTCCATCTACACTGGATAGTCACCAGTTTGCATATAAGGCAAACAGATCCACAGAGGATACCATCACCACTACTCTGCATACTGCTCTGTCACATCTGGAGCAGCCGGGGAGTTATTGTCCGATTCCCCATGCATTCGAAATAAATCCACGTTTGAAGAACAAAGTTAAATTTATTATAAATCGATGGTTAGATCAGGAACACAAGAATTGTTAGGAATGACTACAGATCCCAAAGGGAAACATAATAAAGGAACTTGAACCAGGTTAGGACCAATGAGTCCAATTCCCGCTGGCGGGAAGGCAGATAAAACTAGCGCCCAATTCCTTGGGAACACAACGGTTCTACAACATAAACACCAGTTCTCAGGCAGGGGATACATAACAAGCAAAGCAACGCCATAACTCCATTCCACCTCCAGCTGGTTGACCTTGAGCATTTCCGCATTTGTAGCAAGCAAAAGAAAGTAAACACCTACACAGGAGGATACAGGGGGGGAGTTCAGTTCTCAGGCATGAGATACATAATAAGCAAAGCAACGCCATAACTCCATCCCACCTCCAGCTGGTTGGCCTTGAGCAGTTCCGCAGATGTAGCAAGCAAAAGACAGTAAACACCTACACAGGATGATACAGGGGGGGATGTACAGAGCACAATGTAATATGTAGAAAAGAACACACCACTCTATGGCAGCTTGCTGACATACTGCCCACCTGAAAATACCCTTTAACCATCTTCTCCCGGACTGGGCGGGAGACCTCCCGGTTTATCCGGGAACTTCATGTGGAATTCTCTGAGCATGTAAGGGGCCCGAATATCCCCTTCTTCCACCCATTCCCGGTGCTGGGGCCCGAAGTCCACCCACTCAATCAGGTAAAACAGTTTACCACGTTTCAACTTAGAATCTAGAATGTTAGCAATTTCAAAATGTTCCTCTCCCTCCACCAACACCGGAGGAGGGGACACCTGTGTGGGCCTCCAGGGTGATTGACCAGAGTCCTTTTTGAGGAGACTCATATGGAAAACCAGGTGCAAGGATTTCAAGTTTTTTGGAAGGTCCACTTCAACAGCAACTTCATTAATCAGTCTGCGTACTGGGAAAGGTCCAATGTACTTCCAACCCATTTTTTTACATGGTCTGAGTAATTTCATATTTTTCGTTGACACATACACCAAATCACCAGGCTGCAGATCCCAACCCACCACCCGACCTCTGTCAGCCTGCATCCAACGTTTGGCATAGGAGTGGCCAAACCGCTTGTAGAGATTTACACCAAGTACCAGCATCAGTAGGCTGCAGAGGTTTATCCCCCCCCCCAGAAAAGGCAAAGGAGGGCAGTCATAACCATATAAAGCTTTGAAAGGTGACATACCAATCGAGCTATGCATAGTATTATTATAACAGTATTCTGCCAGTGGCAGTAGGTCACACCAGTCATTTTGTTGGTAGTTTGTAAAGCATCTCAAGTACTGTTCCAAAGTTTGGTTGACTCGTTCCACCTGGCCGTCAGTCTCTGGATGGTAAGCACTACTGAGCCCTTGCTCCACCCCCATGATAGCTAACAGTTCTTTCCAGAATTTAGAAACAAATTGCATTCCCCTGTCCGTAATTATCTTAGCAGGCAAGAGATGGAGTCGCACGACATGTTGGAGGAAAGCCTTAGCCAGCCTTTGGGCCATCGGTAAAGATGGCAGAGGAATAAAGTGAGCTTGTTTGGAAAACAGAACAACCACCACCCAAATAACAGATTTCCCCTTGCTGAGAGGCAGATCTGTGATAAAATCCATCGAGATGACTTCCCATGGTCTATTGGGGGTTGGCAAGGGTTTCAAGAGACCAGGGGACTTTCCCCCCCTCGGTTTCGTCAAGGCGCACATTTGGCATGAACGCACAAAGTCCAACAGATCTTTGTGTATGTGTGGCCACCAGAACCGACGGCACAGTAGTTGCAGGGACTTCACAAAGCCCCAATGCCTTGCAAGTTTGGTCCCATGGGCTGCTTGGAGGACCTCCCTGCGGAGAGAAAAAGGCACCTAGAGTCTGTTTCCGGAGTAAATCAGGCCCTCCCGGTCACGCACACAATCAAGCAATCCCCCCAGTAATTCTTCATCTTGTTTGGAAAGCTCAGCAGTGTAGCGGCT
>NW_015167601.1:0-4964 GCF_001447785.1 Gekko japonicus
GATCAGACCATCCCGGTGCCATGAGAGCGTGCTGGAGCGATCAGTCACGGGAAAGTCTGTCTGTGGCCCGTTGCAACCCGTTTACTACCGGATTTTCTCTGGTTTCTTTTAACTCGGCTTCTGTGGCAAAGCAGAACAAGTTGCTGATGGCTGCGGGGCACTTCCCAGATGTTGTTGTCTGGTTGCGCCCTTTAAATCTGCCCGGCATTCGTGCCTGTCTTGGGTCTAATTGTGTGTATGATTGCAGCCTAACTGATGCAAATTGATGGAAACCATCCCTAGTGGGAGTGGCTGGGCTTCAGCTTTACTCTGAGGCAGCAGATGCTAGAAGCCATGGGATTTGCTTCCTGGTAGCAACCAAAAAAGAGTGGTCCCGTCATTTCTGCATCCTGCCGTCATGTATGAAGATAGGAAGCTGCCTTATAGAGAGTCACTGTTATTGCTCCATCTAGCTCAGTATTATGTCTCTCTGGTAGACGTTTTGACAGGTGCTGAGCAGAGAAATGTCTTTTCCAACACCTGGTACCTGACATCAGTTTCTTTTTAAACTGAAGATGCTGGGCCTGGACCTTCTGCGTGCAAACCGTGTGATCTTTTTCGAAGCCAGCAGCCTTGAATCAGCCATCCTGGGGCATAAGTTGCTTCCATACAAGGAACAGAAGAAACCCCCTGAATTCAATGGGAATGTTCATTTTGAATATGAATCATGTGTAGGGTTGGCAACGGCCTGGAACAAGAAATCTGTCCTGTCCCTTTAATACTGGCTTGATGAGATTTTATTTTACCTGATGGTATTATATGCCTCCATGCCATGAAATGCTTCTGCTTGCCATTCCACATGTGAAAGGGGCACGAATATGTTTCTCTAGGCTAGCTGGCAACTTTACGGGCTTCTTTCTGCAGATTAAGAAAAAAAATCCTCCTTGACCACGTGATCCAGGGTAGCTGCAGATGCTCCACCCACTGTCAGTATGGGAGGAGGGTGGAGCTAAGCTCTGCTTTCAGAATGGCAGGCCTCTCACTGCCACGCCCCATCACCCCCACTTGGCCCTCTAAAAGGAAGGTTGCCAACCTCCAGGTGGTGGCTGGAGACCTCCTGGGATTACGACTGATCTCCGGGTGACAGAGATTAGCTCCCCTGGAGAAAAGGGCTGCTTTGGAAGGTGGACTCTATGGCATTATACCCCATTCAGTCTCCAGGCATTTCTCAACTTGGAGCTGGGAACTCCACTGGGGTTCCAGTACCTCCTTTCGTAACTTTAATGCCATTGAAGGGGTACCATAGTATAAGGCAGCGACGTGTGAGAACTCTGCACACAGGGGGGGCTGTGGCCCAGTGGACGAGCATCTCCTTGGCATGCAGAAGGTCCCAGGTTCAATCCCCGGCATCTCCAGTTAAAAGGACCAGGCGGTAGGTGATGTGAAAGACCTCAGCCTGAGACCCTGGAGAGCTGCTGCCAGTCTGAATAAGACAAGAATAACAGTGATGGAATCACAGAATCACAGAGTGCCTTGATCCATTTAACATCCACACTTAAAACACTATTTTTGTGCCCTCAGATGGACTAATAATGGCTGGAATATATACAGGGTTTCAGAGTGTTTAGAATACACTGTGCAAGTTGTTTTGCTGGAAACTATGCTGGACAGGAGGTCTGATTCTGCAGATGGAGGCCTGACTCTTGGAGAAACTGGCTTGCCTCAGGCCACCTTGTAAATTTTGTTTTACATCTTAAAAGCATGTCTACCCCATCTTTCTCACGGCCAACTGGTTGCTGGCAGAAGCAAGATGCAAAGTAGGGAACTCCTGGCTTTGGCTCCATTTTTTAGCTGCCCAAGAGAAGACTGAGGTGTGAACCAAATGTTCATCTGTTAACACCCCCGTATTGCTCCTGAAACCCACTTCCATTCAGAGGCAACTCTGCTCCTCCTCTTCTTCTCCGTGTGCCACAGATGGTGTGCATATTGATAATATTGTTTTTGTGCCTAATATTGTTTATGTGCCGTGGCTCAGATTTCAAATCCTCCCAGTAATTCTCAGCAACTTTCCCCCAAGGCGTTACAGGCTCTATATCTAACAAGGGCAATTACATCTATATAAACAATTGACTGGGCTAAGTATTGCAATCGACTTCCATAGGCAGGATTGTGAGCCAAATCTGGAACAAATGCAACCTCGGCAATTTACAGCATGCCCAATGAATCTGGAGCTCATTTTTTCAAAAATATCCCAATTGATCTGAGTCCATTAGAAGTTTTATGGTTCAATCGCTGTAAAATTACATACTTAAAAATACAATGACACCCAATGAAATCCCAGCGGTATCAGTCACTACAGCGGCAGGATTTTCGCATTTTTTCTTTCTCGTGTCCATTTGTCATTTCTGGGCGATGTTTACAACTTGTTTGAATTATCGTGCAAGCCTAAACAGAGTCAGAAGAATGTAAGACCATTGGAGTTAATTGGGTTTAGCAGTGCTAAACTCTGCTTAGGATGGCACTGTCAATATACTTTCATAAAACACGTTGTTGCTCTGAAACGATCTCATTTTCCAAATATTTATAATGCGGGGAAACCAGACCCCGCTGGCGGCAGCGGGAGCGAGATGAAAACTGTAAATCTCAGTGCATGGAAAAAGGCAAATCTCATTACGATGTCTGCAGTCTTCTTTTTTTGATTACTCTTTTTATTGGGGCTTGATAGAAAAAGAACCTGAGAAACAATATTTTTGTAATAACTCTCTAACACCCACACACACACACACCTCAATACAAACAGAGTCACCCTGTTCACAGCAAATCATGAAAGTGTCCCAAGAGACAGTGGTTTTTAGCTTTCCTCTTATAACAAAAGCACTGGGGTGGTGGAATGGTTAAGAGAGGCCTACTAGTACAGGGGTAGCCCAACTTGCTTCATGTAAGAGCCACATAGACTAAATGTCAGATGCTTGAGAGCCACAAGATGAATTTGGAGGAAGAGGTTAGTTTGGGGAAATGGACCCACCCCCTACACTGAAGAAAAAACCGGTGTGCTGGGGGTGGAATCGCGGCAGCTTAAAGTGAACCTAGGAAGCCTCATGAGCCGCAGAAGACGGCTCTAAGAGCTGCATGCGGTTTGCGACTGGTAACACGGGGGTATGGCCTAATATGCTAATGAACTGTACTATCCAGGGTGTGGTGTAATATGCTAATGAGTTTCTGCTGGTGGGGGTGGCCTATTATGCTAATGAGTTCCTGCTGGGCTTTTTCTACCAAAAAAGCCCTGAGTAGGATATTGGGTGTCAGGCAATTAATTGTCACGGAGCCTTCCTATAATTCAATGGGAGCCAGTGTATTGTAGTGATCAAGAGTGTTGTAATAGTACCTGGGAGACCTGGGTTCGAATACCCCCTTGTGTTGGGTGATTTTGGGCCAGTCACACTCCCAGGGTTGTTGTGAAGATTAAACGGAGGAGGGAAGAACACTGTAAGCCAGTTTGGAATCTCCCTTTAGTTAAAAAAAAAAAGTGAGGCACAAATGACTTAAATATATAATACAGATTTGCTTTGAACGATGTGGGCCCACACGCACCTATGATGTTATTATTATTATTTATTTATTTTTTAAAAAAACCTGTGATTAAAATGTGGAATCCGCTGCCAGAGGATGCAGTGATGGCCACAGGCACGGACCACTTTAAAAGGGAACTAGATACATTCATGGAGGAAAGGTCTGTCAGTGGTGCCAGGGTGGCTACAGGGAGCCTCCACATTCAAAGGCAAAAAGGCACTCTGTATCCCAGTGCCAGGAGTCAACATCAGGGAAAGCCTCGGCCTCTCTGTCCTGTTGGAGGCTCTCCAGAGAAACTGGTTGGCCACTGTGTGAGACGGGATGGTGGACCAGATGGACCACTGGTAGGATCCAGCAAGGCTCTTCCTATAGAATGAAATCAGTGTCTGGTTCTGCATTGGCTTTTCCCTCTGTTGTTTTAGCAAACCCATGTTGGAACAGAAATTCCCCGCTGCCTTGCATTTAAAAACCCTTCGAAATATCTCTTATGTCTACTTGGTATATCCATTTAACATCTATAACACTATGTAGTCCTAGAAGAAAGAGTCCAGTGGCACCTTTAAGACCCACAAAGTTTTATTCAAGGTGTGAGCTTCCCTGTGCAAGGCAGGAATTCCATAGCATCGTTGTATATCTAGGGGTGGCAAGCTCACACCTTGAAGAAAACTTTGCGGGTCTTAAAGGTGCCACCGGACGCTTCACTTCGTTCTGTTGCGTCAGACCAACAGGGCTGCCCCACCTCGACCTATGTCGTCCTAGTTACTGTCGAGATAAGATGAGAGCCACGACGTGGAGAGAGAAGTGAATGGGAGTGGAAACGTGTCAGGCGCCGGAGTGGGATTGCGTGGAGGCGTCGAGGGGGGGGCTGAAGAGCGGCCCTCGCCAGGGCCGGCTCACCCACTAGGTGAACTAGGCATTAGCCTAGAGCACCGGACCCTAGATTGGGCTCCAAGCTGTGCCTCCCCCCTCCTCCCCCCCTTTGGTGGCGCCTATGTCGTCCTAGTTACTGTCGCGATAAGCTGAGAGCCACGACGTGGAGAGAGAAATGAATGGGGGTGGAAACGTGACAGGCGCCGGAGCGGGATTGCGTCGAGGCGTCGAGGGGGGCTGAAGAGCGGCCCTTGCCCCGGTAGGGAGCTCTTTGCGCCCAAGGTGGACCGCCGTCGAGCCGCGCCTCGCTTCCCCTCCAGTCCTCCCTCTCGGGCGTTGGCCAGAGGGCGCGCAGGGGCGGCGAGTGACATCACCCCGCCCGGTGGGGCCAGGAGCCGCCGGCGTCGTGGGGCGACTGAGTCGTCTTGCGCCGCGACGCCCCGGGTCATTCCACGCCGAGGTCTGCATTGGCTCACCGGAGGCGGCCCGGCCGGGAACTGCGACTCTCTCTCACTCTCTCTCTCTCGCCTCATCTCTCTCCCCCC
>NW_015167601.1:5023-8980 GCF_001447785.1 Gekko japonicus
CCCCCCGCCCGGCCGCCAGCAGCCGCTCTGCTCCTCCCCCGCCCCGCGCTCCCTCCCCGCAGTTGGGGATCCCGACTTCCTCCCCGTCGGTAGCCGAGCCAGGCAGGGCAGTGTCCGGCCGCGATGAGGAGCTGATCCCCGAGCGCGAGAGTCCCGCCCGTGCCACCGAGACGCTCCCGGGATCCGGCGCCGCCGCTCTACTCAGGGGTGAGTGCGGACTGGGCGCGGGTGGCCCGAGGGAGCTCCGGAGTCCGGCCTGCCTGGAGCCGGGCGGACGCCAGACCGTCGGGGCTGGGAAGGCGGTAAGAGACAGAGAGGGAAAGCCTTGGAGGGACCGCGGGGCGACCTGTTCGGCTGGAGACGCCTGCGCGGGACGGAGCCGTCCAACAAAAGGGGGACGCGGGCAGCCGTTTTGGGAGGGGGGGGGACCGGCGGGCAAGGAGCTCCGTCTCTGGCCGTGAGTGTGCCTTCCTCCCGTTACCGTCTACGGGGCTGCCCCTTCTGTCTGCCGCCGCTCAGGCTAGGGCGGAGGAGCCGCCTCGTCGCCAGCAGCCGCTGCAGAGAGCGCGCTTGGTGAGGATTGTCCTGAGGCGCGCAGGCGAGGGTGGGTTGCGTGCCGCCCAGGGTGCCCGGGGAGAAGCCCTGAGGCTCGGAGTGTGCGTGTGGGGTCTGTGTCACCCCCAGGTGCCTTCTGGAAAGTTGCCTTCGGGCTGGCGGCGGATGGGGTGTCCCAGAGGTGCCCGCAGCGTTCCCTATTCGGGCTGGGGAGCTGCGAGTGCGCCGCGCTCCGCGCTGGAGTCTTGGGTGCGTAAAAACACCCGCTGGCGCCGAAGGGCTCCCCCCGCCCCCGCCAAGACATTCCAGCAGTGCGGCTCAGCGAAGGGTCGTGCAGCGTGAAGCCACGTGTACTGGGCGGTCTGGGGCGCCTGGACGCAAATGGGGGCACCGCAGGCAGCGGTCTAGGGAAAGCGCCTGGCTAGCGGCCGGTCCCTCGGAGGCCCCCTCTCCTGAAACCCTCTCAGATTGTCTGCAAGTTCCCACGGAATAGGTAGCGTCTGATTGGGCTCAGGGGCGGCATCTATCTCCCTTCTGCAAAGCCCTGGGGTGGGACAGGCCCCTCATCACAGGCCTTGGAGAGGGCACTGCGGAGCACCATGGCTTGGGCATCCCTGGGTGCGGCAGGATCTGCCCTCGGATGGGGTAATGCCCCTAGGAGCTGGCCCCTGATGTACCCTAAAGTGGTTCAAACCGGGGTACTCCTGGAAGGTCCTCAAGTCATTTGGAAGACAGAGGGGGAGCTCCTCGCACACCCCTCTCCAGATAATGTGAAAATGGAGTCTTCATTTCCCCCAGAATGGGGGCAGGGCTTTAGATTAGGGGATGGGTTCTGGTCGTTGGAGGGGCGGGGACTCTCGGAGTTGCCCCGCCATCTGCAGGCCCCTCGTTTCTAGGTCACCTCACCGCACTAGCCAGAAGAGCAGTGGTTTATTTGGCAGGATTCAGGTGCTCAGCTTTGGCGGGGGGCGAAAGAGGGACCATCTTCATGCAGTTGTTCCATGTTCTCCAAGTGTCAAACTGAGGTGGTTTCTGCTCCGTCTCTCAAAGCAAAAGAGGGACAGATGCCGCTCCGCGTCTTGTAGAAGCAATAACCGTTGGTGGTTTTCGCTTGAATACTGGAAGTTCAGGCTATGTGTGATGCTGGGTTTAATTTTTAATGAGCAGCTCCGAAAGTGTTTCCGGCCATCTTCCAACCAATGCTCCCTCTAAGCTGTGGAGTCTTGTGAGCAAAAACTCTACTTTGTGAGCTACTGGCATTAAAGTGGTGAGCGAGCAACTGGGCTACTGCATGGACGAGTTTGCTCTGGAGCCGTTCTTCCTGAGCTGAGACAAAATATGTGTGAGCTGGAGGCTAAAAAACTGTGTGCTAGCTCACAGTGACTCAGCTTAGAGGGAACACTGTGTTCCTACTCCTGTCCTGGTGGCTGCAAGTGACTGACCAATAAGGAAGTTGTTTGCAGTCCTGGGTGTCGAGTGGTGAAAATCAGGTGGGGATTTTGGAACTGTGGCCCCGGACTGGCGGCTCTGCTTTGAGACTTGACGTTGTAGGCCGTGTGCAGGCGATAAAAGCATTTCGTTTTCAAAGTGTGGGTGATGTGGCTCTCGCTGTACTGATCGGGGGATGCCCAGAGAATGGAGGCCGGAATGGGACATGTGATGGGTGCTTGGTGGACCACGGCGAGGGAGGAGTGGCAGGCTGGAGGGAGTCTGCAAAAAATTAAGTCAAAATGAGGTTGCTGAAGATTGAGAATTGCTGCCCTCAATAACCATCTGGTGGCTCTGCTTTGGGTGAAGTGTGGGTGATGTGGCTCTCGCTGTACTGATCGGGGGATGCCCAGAGAATGGAGGCCGGAATGGGACATGTGATGGGTGCTTGGTGGACCACGGCGAGGGAGGAGTGGCAGGCCGGAGGGAGTCTGCAAAAAATTAAGTCAAAACGAGGTTGCTGAAGATTGAGAATTGCTGCCCTCAATAACCATCTGGGGAACCTCTTATTCTTCCAAGCAGGAAATTCCTTGTTCTATCCAAGCTGGAAAGTGTTCTTCTTAGGCTAGGGTTTTTAAATCTCTGGGAATGCTGACAGTGGCGTAGGACTGGCTAGGAAATGCAAAGTTTGTCCTGTGCTCACGTATTCATTCTGAGTCGTAAGAACATAAGGAAAGTGTGCTGGATCGGTCCAGAGGCCCACGCTGTCCGACAGCATGTTTTGCACAGTGGCCAACCAGTGGTCCCAAAGAGCCAACCAACAGGGCACGGAGGCCAAGGCATTCCCTGATGTCATCTTCTGTCCACTGGTGTTCAGCAATTGGCTGCCTCTGAATTTGGAGGTTCCCTGAAGTCACTGTATCTAGTAGCCATTGGTAGACCTCTTCGCCACAACTCTTTAATTCATAAAGGGGGTGGTGGGAAGTGTTCTCAAGTCCAAGTCGACTTATGGGAAACCCGTAGGTTTTTGAAGGCAAGGGATGTTCAGAGGTGGTTTTTGCCGTTGCCTGCCTCCGTGTCACGGCCCTGGTATTCTTCGGAGGTCTCCCATCCAAATACTAGCAAGGGCCGATCCTGCTTAGCCTCCAAGATTTAATGAGAATTGACTGGCCTGGTCCATCCAGATCTGGGCAATTCAGAAAGCAGCCTTGGGCAAATGACTCTCTCTGTCAGCCCCAAGTTTGCGACAAGGAGACTATAAGGGTGGCCTACCTAACAGGACTCTTGTTAAGAATCCTTGAGATAATGCATGCAGTCTGCTTTGAACACTGAAAGCACTAAATACATGCTAAACATTATCATAGCCAATGCTCCCTCTAAGCTGTGGAGTCTTGTGAGCAAAAATTCCACCTTATGAGCTACTGGCATTAAAGTTGTGAGCGAGCGATTGGGCTACTGCATAAATTAGTTTGCTCCGGAGCCATTCATCCTGAGCTAAGACAAAAAAATGTGTGAGCCGGAGGCTAAAAACCTGTGAGCTGGCTCACCCTAACTCAGCTTAGAGGAAACATTGATCATAGCATTTCTGTGCAAGGCAAGAGAGCATTCTGGGAGATATTATTTTTATTTCTAGCTTATTTCTTGAAACTATTATTAGGAGGTTGCAGAGTAAAGGAATAAAACACAAAACAGGCATAAGAGAGCCTTGGACAATGTGTAATGGAAGTGAGCCTGCCATGCCCAGGCAATCTACCCATGCTGGCTCATGCTTGACTACTATAGAATACTTTGCATGGGACTGCCCTTAAGAATGATTCAGAAACATCAGTTGTTTCATAAGAACATGAGAGCAGCCAATGTTGGATCAGGCCAATGGCCCATCCAGTCCAACACTCTGTCACACAGTGGCCAGAAATACCAGGTGCCATCAGGAGGTCCAGCAGTGGGGCCAGGACACTAGAAGCCCTCCCACTG
>NW_015167601.1:9199-12123 GCF_001447785.1 Gekko japonicus
CCCCCCCCAAGCACTTAGAATACAGAGCATCACTTGACCCAGACAGAGTGTTCCATCTCTAAGAACATGAGAGAAGCCTTGTTGGATCAGGCCAATGGCCCATCCAGTCCAACACTCTGTCACACAGTGGCCAGAAATACCAGGTGCCATCAGGAGGTCCAGCAGTGGGGCCAGGACACTAGAAGCCCTCCCCCTGTTGGCCCCCCCAAGCACCAAGAATACAGAGCATCACTCGCCCCAGACCGAGAGTTCCTATGTACAACTTGTGGCTAATAGCCATTGATGGACCTCTGCTCCAGATGTTTCAAAATGTGGCAGCCCAGTTGATAGCTGAGGTTACGTATTCCCGCTGTTTTAAGGTATTTGCGTTGGTTACGAATTTGTTTTGGGGTTCAATTCAGGCTTCTGATCTTGGCCTTTAAAGCCCTTCACCACCTGGGACCCAGACACCTGAAGGATTCTCTCTCTCTCCCGGTGCAAATCCGCATGAGATCCTTCTCACTGGAGGCTCCCATATTGCAGAACAACCTCCTGGAAAAAATCAGGAAAGAGCTTCATGATGGTCTTCTGAAGAAGTTGTAAAATGGAGCTCCTCAAGAGAGAGATTCTTGGTTAGAAATATTAGGCACGATATGAGAGCCGGCGTACTATAGTGGGTAAAATGTCGGAACGGGATCTGGGAGTCCCCAGGTTCGAATCCTCACTCTGCCATATAAACTTGCTGGGTGACTTTGGGCCAGTCACACATTCTCACCCTGACCTACCTCATAGGGTTGTTGTGAGGAGAAAAGGGAGGAGAGGAGAACTATGTGAGTTGCTCTGAGTCCCCATTCAGGAGAAAGGAGGGGTATAAAAGAAGTGAATCCAATAAACAAATAAAGTCACGTTTGTTTCAGTTTGCCTCTCCTTGTTCCTTTTCCAAACAGGGAAATGAATGATATTTAGAAGTAACGGGTGAAGGCTATGAGCCCTCTTGGTATTCTCTGGCATCTCACAGATGCTGTTTCAATTCTGAGGAATGGGGGGTCAGGGCTGGGAGGGGCCTGTCTTCCACCTAGACAGTTTGCTGAGGGTCTTGTCTGTCAGGAGCACCCTGATTTCTCTGCACAGCAACTTGGCTTCCTTCCAGTGACTGCACTGTCTCAGTGACGTTGGAAAGGACTTCTGGATTTTTGGAGAAGCACGAGGGCCTCTTTACTTGAGATGCTGAATTATCTGGAAAAGCTTTGCTTGTGCTTGCGGAAGGGCAGGCAGGCTTACAGAGGAGGAGAGAGTGCTGTTCTCTCTCTCCCCGACAATAGTTAACCCTCTAGGGAATCTCGAGCAAACTGCTTTGCTTGCACTAGCAGGCAGGCAGGGTTATAGAAAGGAGGGGGATAGAGGCGGGGCTAAGGCATTGTCCTCCGACAGTAAGCACGTGTCCCAAACCAGAAAAGATACAAGACCCCTGCCAAAGAAAGTTCAGAATCCGAGACTTCTCCAAAACCAGTTTGATGTAGTAGCTAGGAGCACGGATTCTAATCTGGGAGGAGCTGGGTTTGATTCCCCACCCTTCCACATGCAGCTGATGGTGTGACCTTGGGTCAGTCACAAGTTCTTCCAGAGCTGTTCTCTCATGAACAGTTCTTGAAAGAGCTCTCTCAGCCCCACCTCCCTCACAGGGTGTCTGTTGTGGGGAGGGGGAGGGAAAGGAGATTGTAAGCCGCTCTGAGACTCCTTCGAGTAGTGAAGGGCGGGGTATAAATCCAATCTCCTCCTCCTCCTCCTCCTTTCATTATTTAATCCAAAAGCAGTAAGCAGCTCTACTCTTCATGTAACTACAGAATATGAGACCTCTCCATGTCCATCATTAAACACTAAGCAACTCCATTTTCCACCCTAATACAAATAGTCCCTTCCCCCTTTCCCGGCATCATTAGCTCAAGTAGGAGTAGAAAGACAGGGAACTTCCCATTCGGTGGGTAGAAATAATGGCGAGGTCAACTTTTAAGTGAACCTGGAGTACTCAGGTGTGGGGAACTGAAATCTGCATGGCCTTCCCACACCTCATTCCCATGCCTGAAGCCCTTGTCTGCTGGCCAGGAGCCAGTAATGGCAGGCAGATAGGATGGGAGGAAAGTGGTGGAATCACTGGAGGCCAGCAAGGTATAGCAGTGGGGAGGCCTCTTGGCTGCTTGCTGCATTACTATAAAAAGAAAGACAAACCCATCAGCCTCCCCATCTGCCATTCAGGGATTGCAGGGAAGAAAGGAGAAGCTCACGGCCAGTTCATGCCTCCCTGTGCCTACACTGCAAGTGGGGATTTCAGTTCCCGGTAGAAGCAGAGATGCTTTCTGCCACCTGCCTGAAAGTTGGCCAGGTAGGATCCCTTTTGTGATTATCCCAGGTAATTTCCTGTCCCCCTGGTTATTAAACAGAAAAGTGATCGCCACAAAATGCTTTTCCTGTTGACACCAGTGAGACGGCTAAAGAACACAATAATCTGAACAGATGTAATGAATGAAACGGAGACAACAAATGCAGAATTGAATGAGCAAAATGACCCAGATAAATCCTCATGTGCACTCCAAATGTGTGGTGGAGGAGGTGCTCGTACGGGGATCTACAGTATGAGAGCTTGGTGGTTACATGCGCAGTTTGGTGGAGTGGTTAAGTGCACGGACTCTAATCTGGGAGAACCGGGTTTGATTCCCCACTCCTCCACTGACACCTGCTGATGTGACCTTGGGTCAGTCGTAAGCTCTGGCACAGCTGTCCTTGAAAAAGAGCAGTTTGTCTCAGAGTTCTCTCAGCCCCACCCGCCTCACAGGGTGTCTGTTGTGGGGAGGGGAAGGGAGAGGAGTTTGTCAGCCGCTCTGAGACGCCAAGTGAAGGGCGGGGTATAAATCCAATCTCCTCCTCCTCCTCCTCCACCTCCTCCTCCT
>NW_015167601.1:13042-18335 GCF_001447785.1 Gekko japonicus
GGGGGGGGGGGGGGAAGCCACGGGACGGAGAGCGAGGCAGCTGGCTGCGCATGTGCGCGCATGCGCAGTTTGGCCGGGAGCCTCGAATGCTGTGGTTGACGGGCGTGCCAGCGATCCCACGGCTGCCCTTGCTGCGGAGCATCAGTTAGGTAGTACTCTTTTCTTGGTTTTTTCTTAATGCACGTTTCCCCCTGGAAAGGATGGATCGGGGACGGGTGCACTCCGCTTCCCAGATGTTGCGGTGTGATCACACCCGTTTGATGCACCCCCGATCCGTCCCTCTTGCGGGGCAAAACCTCCTGTATGACCGGGGCCTAAGTGACTGTAATAAAGAACGAATGAACGATCCCACCTTTCCTCGCAGTTTAAGGCAGCTTACAAGTCACAATTAAAACATTCCCATTTGAAACCAATAAAATAAAGCCACGGATTACCTTCACCACAAATGGGACATGTTAGTGAACGGGGGTTCAGGGTGAACACCAGTGCTGTCTTTCTTCAGAAAGCACTTCCTTTTGAGAATGTGAGCACACACACAGTAGGCCCAAACCGACGGGCTTCCTTACGTGCTCAGAAAAGTGTACTACGTTTCCCTCGTACAGAGATCAGAGTTGGTCTCCAGGGAACAGAAAACATGATCAGGGGCCACAGGCCTCATCCGGAATCTAACAGACAATATTGTCACAGAAGAGTTGGACTCTATAGCTCTGTATTCTAAATGGCCTTATGGTAGGATTGCTATCCCTGTACTGGGAACTCCCAGGAGCTTGGGGGGGGGGCATGAGGAAGGGGAGTGTCACTGATGTAGTGACATCACTTCCAGGAACCCTCAGAAGCAACACCACTGTATCAGTGATTCCCCAGTCTCTATGGCAAAGACTATAGAGAGTGCAGACATTCCTAGAGCATCGCAGCCGTGGGCACCAGAAGTGTTGTCACTGTGTTGTGTCACCCCCCCCCCCCCCCCTTTTTTTTTGCTCAGGGCCTAAAAGCAGGCAAGAGTGGGTGGGTGTAAGAGGTTGCCCTCTGTAAGTGGGCAGCTGGCAGCTCTACTTTATGGCCTAGAGGTGCCTGCCTGGCGTCATCCAGAGCCTGGGCTCCCTGAGGGAGGAAGGGGATCAGGGCCTTTTGTACCTCTGCAGGGTTCGATTTGTTGTTCTTCAGTCGCACAGTCGAGTCCGACTCTCCGCGACCCCATGGACCAGATCACGCCAGGCCTTCCGGTCTTCCGCCGTCCTCTGAAGTTTGCTCGACTTCATGTTCGTTGCATCTATGACACTGTCTAACCATCTCATCCTTTGCCGTCCCCGTCTTCTTTGACCTTCAGTTAAGGTTCGATTAAGACATGCTAAAGCCCTGAGCTGTGTCAAGCTCAAGAGGCCATGGAACACTACCAAAAAATGGCAGTTTGGTAGTAGTGGTAGAGAGCCCATTTGGTGTCGTGGTTAAGTGCTAATCTGGGAGAGCCGGGTTTGATTCCCCACTCCTCCACTTGCACCTGGCTGGATGACCTTGGGCAAGCCGTAGTTCTGATAAGAGCTGTTCTTGAAAAAGAGCAGTTTCTGTCAAGAGCTCTCTCAGCTCCACCTACCTCACAGGGTGTCTGTTGTGGGGAGGGGAAGGGAAAGGAGTTTGTAAGCCGCTCTGAGACACCTTTGGGTAGTGAAGGGCGGGGTATAAATCCAATCTCTTCTTCTTCTGCTGTTTCTAGGTTTTTTTTTTAAAATTTAGAGGCGGCACATAAGCCTGTGGCACTAAACTGAAGCTAACGTAGCTTGTGTGTAAAGCTGGCTTTATGCCGCTGATCCCCTCGCCTAATTTTGAGCGCAGAAAGTTCAACAAAGAACTTGCGCCTCAGGTCTTTCATACATCTGATACACAAGAATCAGTGTGGTGTGCAATGCTCCCTCTAAGCTGTGGAGTCTTGTGAGCAAAAATTCTACTTTGTGAGCTACTGGCATTAAAGTTGTGAGCAAGCGATTTGGCTGCTGCATAAATTAGTTTGCTCTGGAGCCATCCTCTCTGAGCTAAGACAAAAAATGTGTGAGCCAGAGGCTAAAGAATTGTGAGCTAGCTCACACTAACTCAGCTTAGAGGGAACAGTGGTGGTGTGGTGGTTAGACTGTCAGACTAGGATCTGAGAGACTCTGGTTCAAATCCCGACTCTTCTGTGGAAGTTTGTTGGGGGATCTTGGGCCAGCCACACCCTCTCAGCCTAACCTACCTCACAGGGTTGTTGTGCAGGCGACATGGAGTAGGGGATAATGTTGGAAGCCAGTTTGGGTCCCTGTTGGGGGGGAGGCTGCAGGGAGGGGGGGGGAGATGGAAAGCAGATAACAGTATATTGATGGTTGGCTGGGAATGAGATAGGGTTGCCACCTCCAGGTTGGGAAATTCCTGTAGATTTGAGGGGTGGAGCTTGGAGAGGGTGGGGTTTGAGGAGGGGTGGGACCTCAGACAGGTATAATGTCATAGACTCCACCCTCCAAACCAGCCATTTCCTACTGGGGGACCATTGTTGCCAATCTCCAGGGGAGTGCTGGAGATCACTCAGAATTACAAGTGCTCTTCAGATGGCAGAGATCAGTTCCTCTGGAGAAAACGTTGGACTCTATGTCATTATACCTTGCTGAGGTCACCACAGCAAATTGACGCTGAGTGCCTAAGGCCAGGGCACCTGCCCAGAGCTTCTTTCTAGAGCTTGTTGTATTTATTTCCGTAACCATAATAAACATTGAAAGTATGGGAGACCTTTCATGCATTGCTTCTGGTCATCAAAAGAGAGGAGAATAACAGACATATGCTGATGTAACAATGGAAGGAGGTCCCAGGTTGTGGCCTGGGATTCAAGGCAAAACTCCAGTTTCCTGCCCTAGTGGATTACCTTGCCAGAAGATGGAAGCAAGCGGGGCACGGAGACAGGGATGTTGTAGAGGTGGGTAGAAACAGCGGGCAGGAGGCCAGTCACAGCTGTAGGGATCCTGGGGAGAGCTTGGAAGACTAAGAGGAAGCAACCCCCGGGCTCCTCCTGTGGGAGATTTTCAGCTATGACTAAACTCCAAGCAGCCCTGGCCAAACCCCTTCTCATTTTCTCTAGCAGCGCTCCCGTCTCAATCAGTTCTCTGGCTTAGCAATATATTCCTGGCCAAAAACAGTTTCCTGACTGTACCTCTGGTCCAAGCTGGGATGGCCCCGATCCAGTTCATTCCAGTGGTTTCAGTGGGACTGTGGCTGGGAGAGGGAGCTCGGCCAATCCCTCTGTGGTTCTTCATCCCCATGGTGACTCATAGGCTTCTAGGCCGAAGATATCCCACGATGCCTGCCTACTCCACTGACTCTTTAGGTTAATGTTTCTTGTCAGGCTGATCTCCCTGACTGCCCACTGTTTGGCAGACTGGAGACCAAAGGAAACCAGGCCTCCAGCCAGGGTTGCAGTCCAGGCCTTTGGAGACTCGGGTCCAGGGATTCCTCTCTGCCTCCTCCGCCTTCCTGCAGGGTCTCGTGAGTCACCGAGTGTCTGTCTGTAGGTTGCAGTTTTTAAGCAGGTCTCATTAACCTTTGCCTGTCAGGTTCTAAAACTCCTGTTGAGCCAGTTTGGTGTAGTGGTTGGGTGCGCCGACTCTAGTCTGGGAGAACCGGGTTTGATTCCCCACTTCTCAACATGCAGCTATTGGTGTGACCTTGGGTCAATTACAGTTCTCTCAGAGCTGTTCTGGGAAGAGCAGTCCTCGAGAGAGCTCTCTCAGCCCCACCTACCTCACAGGGTGTTTGTTGTGGGGAGGAGAAGGGAAAGGAGATTGTAAGCCGCTCTGAGACTCCTTCGGGTAGTGAAGGGCGGGGTATAAATCCAATCTCCTCCTCCTCCTCTTCTTCTTCCTCTCCTTCTTGCAATGAACTAAGGTTTAGCAATCAGCTCAGGTTTCTAGCGCAGCTGATTATTTTGTATGTATCCCTGGCATGTCATTAAACCACTTCGACTCTTTGATTTCATTTGTCATCTAGCCTGAGTTTGGTTTGTGTGGGGTTTTTTTGTCTTTCTTTTAAAGCGGAGCCAGGTTCTGTGTCGTTTCAGTGTTTTTATATTAAATCGGGCACATGCAAACGGGCTGTTTCAGGGGTCCACACATTTCACCCTGCTTTAATAAACCCTAGTTTTGTAGTCAACAGTGACCTTCGGCTTCTCCGCATGCACCAGCAGATTTGGGGTGGGGTAAGAAGGGGTCTCCTATTGTGCAGGGTTTTGGGGTGAGCAGAAGCCAGGAGGGTCACTCACGTAGCAAGAGTTCTCCAGAGCTTAGCAGTGTGACCCAGGGTACCCTCCTGCCTGCCCAACTTCGCACCATGTGGAAGGGAGTGGCCGATTCTGCAGCTGGCATTCGCTCAGGACTCTTTTTGTAGCAGGAATTAATTTGCATATTAGGCCACACACCCCTAATGTAGCCAATCCTCCAAGAGCTTACAGAGCTCTTCTTACAGGAGCTACTGTCAGCTCTTGGAGGATTGGCTACATTAGGGGTGTGTCGCTTAATATGCAAATGAGTACCTGCTACAAAAAGAGCCCTGCCGGGTGATTCGCTCCACATTTTCTCAACACTGAGGGAAAGGTGCAGCTCAAAACCACATTTAGGTACCCCAGGGCGACGCCGTACTTGACTGCAAAGTCATCCCTGAACGGCCATAAATCTATGCAGAAGGTACCATAAAACCCGATAATCAAAGGAAGCGAAAGCGGCATGCAATGCAGAGGGGGATTTCTGTTCCAAAGTGGGTTTTGTAAAACGACGGAGGGAAAAGCCAGTGCAGATTCACCCAGCGTCTCCTGGTGTTCTGGGTAAGGCAGTGGGAATCAGTGGTTTTACACGTATGGCAGCCGTTCATTCGTCTGGGGAGCAATGGATGTTGGAGTTGAGAGCAAAGGCCGTATCCCCTCCCCGGCTGACAGTGGGAGGGGGTCCAGACCCCACAAGCAAGCAGTGGCTCTCCTCCCGCTCCAGCAGGCAGGGGAACGGGCTTGGATTCCCTCCCAACCCCCTCAAACCCAGAAGCCTGATCCGGGGTGGAGCTCAGCAGTGGATTTGGGGGTTCAGGAGGCAGAGGCCGCGAGGTCATAGCTGGAAGGTCCTCAGTCCCCTAGCAAAAAGGGAGAGACTGTTGGTGCAGTGGGAGGATGAATTTTAACATAGTCCAGAGATCCATGAAACTGCTGGTGTGGGAACTGTCCAGGCTCTGATGTATTACAGATCCCCCCTGATGAAGTGTGTGTGCAATGCATAGAGGTCTCAGAGCTGAACCG
>NW_015167601.1:18996-28136 GCF_001447785.1 Gekko japonicus
CGGTCTCCCCCCCCCACTCCTGGCTCTTCTTACCTCCAGCTCCGGCGGTCTCCGCCACCGCCGCCGCCGATCTTCTCCTCCCTTCTCCTGCGGCGTGGCCTGAGCTGCTTCCAACCGCCAGCCCGCCACAGTTCCCAGAGCCTTCCCTGCGCATGCGCGGGGAAGGCTCTTTTACTTTTGGGGGGATTTAAATATCCCCCGATATTTTTTCTAACTTTTTAGATTTTTCTGCACACCTGGACATTGCACCACGTGTGCAGGAAAATCTCCCTGCCCCCCCGGTGCCCCCGGTGCGCGGATTTAGATATCTGCAGGCCAGGGGGCACCTTCAGGATTAGATATATAGATTGTGCTTGCCTGGGCCATCCATGTCAGAGCAATACATACATGCAAGGCAATAATGACTGTAATTATGTGCCAGTTTCCTTATCCATTTCTGTCCCCACCAGTGACTTTCAGCCACCTTCATCATTCAGGGAGAGAAGAAGTATTCTCATCTATTGGTTTGGGGGAAAGGGCCTTTCTAAACGTACCGCCTGATCTCACCTCCCCCTGCTTCCATTTTACTGCCTCACTGGAATTCAGCTGTTGAGCACTCTGGGGCCTGTGAGGAATTGTAGAGGGGGCAATTTGGAAATCCCCCCCCCCTCTGGCATGCTTACCTCAAAGATTACCTCAGGGGCTTTAGGGACTAGTCAGTGATGATGATGATGATGATGATGATGATGATGATGATGATGATGATGCTGCTGCAAGTTTGGAGCCATCCTTCCTGAGCTAAGACAGAAAATGTGTGAGCTGGAGGCTAGAAAACTGTGAGCTAGGTCATGCCAACTCAGCTTAGAGGGAACACTGGTATGTCAGGTTGCCGTATTGGAAAGTTACTGGAAGATTTTGGGTTGCTGCCTTGGAGTTTGGGATGAGAACTCAGTGGGGATGTGACACCATAGAGTCCACTGTCATTTCCTCTGAGGGAACTAATCTCTGTAGTATGAAGGCCGCCCCAGGCCATTGTTGTGCACAAGAGAGTTGGCTCCCAAAATGTGATGTATATAGAAATGCTCCCTCTAAGCTGTGGAGTCCAGTTGCCCCCGGGCTACCAATCCATTACTGGGTTCCGTTCAAGGTCATGGTGACCACTCACAAAAGCCCTCCGTGACCCAGAACCCACAGACCGGCAGGGCCATTTCTCCTGCTGTGGCAATGTTGCTCATAGGAGCAAAACCTTCTGAAGGTTCCTTCTTGCAAATGGGCAACGTCAGGTACTGCCCATTCATGCGCATTCTCTGGGGTGGTTCCCACCCTGTGCAGCGGCCTGCCTGAGGGGGCCAGGGAGGCTCACAAAGTATGGTCATGTCACAAAATGTGTGGAATGGAAATGTGCCGGAGGGCTTTCTTAAAATAGAATTAGAACTGTGGTAAGATAGGACCGTCCAGAAGGAGACCTTCATATGGGAATAGGGCTGTAGTCCACGACAATGATTATCATCGTTCTTTATTATTGTGGGTATCGTCTGGCTTTTGCTGCATTCTCTTGTACCCACGTAATCCCACGCTCTGTATTGCTCACACAATACCTTTGCCTTAGGCAATTCGCTGTTCTCATTATTTCTCATGTTGTCATTGAATTTTGTACTTCTATTCCTATTGCATTGGTCATTGGTTATCTTATGCTGTATAATTACACACACACACACCCCGGTTTCTTCTCAGTGTATTCCACCTTGGATCTCGGTGAGAAAGGTGGGCTACAGATAAAGTTGCAGTTCTGGGGAAACTCCAGGTCCCACCTGGAAGTTGGTAACAGGATATAGAAGAGCTTCCAGGTCTGAGGGTTTGACTTGACGTTTCAGTGAGAAGAAGACCATTTTAGGGAGGCAGGCAGAAGCATGGGTGCGGTGGGGTATCAATAGACTCTCTGCTCTTTAGTTTTGAAAGCTTCTGCCATTGGTTGTACCAGCAAGCATAGGAAGATCACCAAGACACCAGGCACAGTCAGGCTCTATCCATCCCACCCGAGATCCTACTTCCGGGCCCCTCTAGGCACGGGTAGGCTTTTCTTATGGTCTTTACCAGCCCTTTTCTCCCAAGTAACACCTCCTGAGTTGTTATGTAGGCGGACCGCCACCAGGGGTCCGTGGTTAAAGGAGGCGCTTGGTCCCCAAACACAAAGGGGACCCAGGATCCTAGTCCACCGGGAGTCCACCAATAGCACCCTTGGCAGGAGATTCAAACCCTCCAATGGGGACAGAGGTATATCGGGTGGAGTGTATATAGTTGGCCTTGCAGGGCCGTTTTGTGTGTGTGGTGAAGTACAGTAAACGTGTCTGAATGCACGTCGTGGTCCGAGTTCTCCATGCGTCGAACCCAGTACTTTTCGTGAGTCTTAGGGTTATAACCTCAGGAGAGCTGTCTGTCTGTCCTAGGGTTGCCAAGTCGATCTTTGCCAGGAGGGGGGGGGCTCCCAGCCGGTGTCAAGTGCGCCTGCGCGCGCCGCATGCACGTCACCCGGAAGTGACGTGACGATGCCAGGCACGCTGGGGGCGGGGCCACGGCCATACAAGGGAAAACCATAGAGTTTTCCCTCGGATGGCCATGGCCCTGCCCCCAGTGTACCCGGCATGGTCGCATCACTTCCGGGTGATGCGCACGTCAGGGAGGAGTTCCCCCTGGGGCCTGATCCAGCGGCGGTGGGGAACGGGCCTCTGGGGTGGGGGTTTCCCCACCCCCCCGGGGGGACTTGGGAAGCCTAGTCTAGATGGATGCCAACCCACTGGTACGCACTTAACAAACTGGCCACTAGTCCACCAAGACCTCTGCTGAAATTTATATATATTTTTAAAAACTGCTCAAATCTCCTAGAACCACCTTGCTTTACTGGATTGCCTTATTCTACCTTTGCAACTCTCTTTACGTATTATGCGATGTCGTGCCTTAGCCCCTCCCTTTCTGCTTATCGGCATTGTTTCCAGTTCTATAAACCTAACCCTATGACATTATTTCATTGGATATCCTGCGCTGTCTGATTTAATTGTTTAGTGTATTTTGCAGTGTCCCTTGTGCTTCATTGAGAAAGGTGGGCTAAAAAAGGAAATATCATTTAAAAAATATTTGGCAGGTTGGAGTTGGGGCAAGGTAGAACTTAGTGCGGCATGAGTGGAGAGGAATGTCTTGGGGGCCTGTCAGGATATCAAGATTACTGTTTTTTTCACATTCCAGCACTGTCTCTATCTGACACAATGGTTTTAATGGTTGGACCAGTAAAATACTGGCTGGTTGTCAGCCTTGTAAATTTGCACAGACCTGGTTCTGGGAAGTTGTGTAAGGCAGCCCTTATAAATTCATGAGTTGTATTTATTTATTTAATTCATTTATACTCCGCCTTCTCCCCAGTGGGAACCCGAAGTGGTTTCATTCTTCTGTCCTCCATTTTACCCTCACAACACCCCTGTGAGGGAGTATGAGGTAGGCTGAGAGAGTGTGACTGGCCCAGTGAGCTCCCACGAAATAAGTGAGGATTTGAACCTGGGTATTCTAGTACAACACCCTTATCCACTAGATCCACGCCATTCGGATCCAAAGCAAAGCTCTGCCCACTTCCCTGGTTGAATATTTCTAAGACTTTGGCTCAGTCCAGACGCAGCATGAAGGCGTGGTTTACTGGCACATTGCGGTGTTTGTGAAACCAGGATTTGGCTCACAGACTCAAATGCTGCTTTGCTTTGAGAAATACCAGTCCCATAACCTTTATTTATTTATTTATTTATTTAATTCCATTTATATCCCACCCTCCCCGCACGCAGGCTCAGGGCGGCTTACAAGGCACAAAGTGCAATAAAAACAAACAGATTAAAACAACTGAAGCTAAAAATTCACAACTAACAGGATACATGAAAGACTGAAATTACGCACTCCCCATTGCATATCAGGAGGAGGTCAGAAGATCAAAAGGGGGGGGACGCCATGGGACGCTACTCCATCGGCCCAACCCGGTGGTCCTGCTCCGCAGTTACGTGGTGGTGGTAGTGGCGGCGGCGGCTCCTACTCAAAAGCCTGGCGGAAGAGCTCCGTCTTGCAGGCCCTGCGGAACTGTAAAAGGTCCCGCAGAGCCCTGATCTCCTTCGGGAGCTCATTCCACCAGGTAGCAGCCGCCACCGAAAAGGACCTGGCCCTCGTGGTAGCTAGCCTGGCCTCTTTAGGACCCGGGGTCACTAGGCAGTGTTGTGACCCCGACCGAAGTGCTCTTTGGGGCCTGTATGGGGAATTGTAGCTGGGTGTCTTGGTAGTTGAGGAGTGTCTGAAGGAGATGCTGTGAAGCAAAGCCAGAATGAAGCTCAGGACGCCTGTGCTTGCATGCCACACAAAGTCACTTACACTCAGTGTTCCCTCTAAGCTGAGTTAGTGTGAGCTAGCTCACAGTTTTTTAGCCTCCGGCTCACACATTTTTGTCTCAGTTCAGGAAGGATGGCTCCAGAGCAAACTCCTTTATGCAGGAGCCAAATCGCTCGCTCACAACTTTAATGCCAGTAGCTCATGAAGTAGAATTTTTGCTCACGAGACTCCACAGCTTAGAAGGAGCATTCCACACTGCCATTCTAAGCAGAGTTACATCTTTGGAAATCCATTGAAATCAATGGACTCTGAAAGGTGTAACGGGTTAGGATGGCTCTGTAAACAGTGTAGTCAATAAATCAACTTCAGACCATGGTTTAATGGACTCTAGCCAACCATAACTTTTGGAGTGGCCCACACTGCTATGGCTCATTCAACCATGCTTTTGTGTGATATCTGAGCTGGACTTTTGGGGTTGAAAAGGGCAGGTCTCATTCTGCTTCTGTAGTAATTTGGTGGCAAAAACGTGTCTGTGGAACAAGCTTTGGCTCCGAATCCTACCCCTGTTTTCACTTAACAAAGTGATACTCTTGGCACGATTAATTCCTGCTCTTGTTTTGAAGACTGTTTGTCCTTAAAAAGGAGAAGATGGCCATTGTCATGTAGGGCTTGAGAAGGTAACAGAAAGGAAATGTGGCCATGCACTTCATGACCTCGCAGTTCACAGCACCAACGGAAAATCAGACCGTTAACTTTTGCAGAGCTCTCGGTTTCCACAAATGTGAGGGATCTGTGTGGGGTCTAACGGATGTGGTAACTCTTAGCTGTTCAGAGGGGGTGGGTGGTGGAATCCAAAAGATGACTAGGCCAGGCAAACTGACATTCCGTCACAGCTGGCTTGCTGTGTTCCCACAACGCAGGGTTTCCCAACGTGGTGCCTGTGGACACCTTTCCTATTGGGAGTTTTGCCCATCAGGACTTCTGATAGGCCACGGGGGATCTGATTGGCTGTGCCGATTTTTAAAAATCTACTGCATAACTGAAGATACGCTGTGTGTTATAAAACATTTTAAAACAGTGTGTCCATTTTAAAAGACGTTTTGTTAAACAGAGCTTCTGCCTGAAATGCTGAAGAGTTACTACGAGAGATGCACATAACCTCACTCACTGAGAATTTGTGGTTGGCCCCGCCTGTTGTGGCAGCAATTTTGAAGTCGGGCCCGCCTCTTGTGGCAGCCATCTTGTGGTTGCACCCACCATCCAGTGTCAGAGTTACAGAGGTGCTCGCAGGCTCAAAAAAGTCGGGGACCCCTGCCGCAATGTGTAGCACCAAGACATGGGGCAAGTTGTTCATCAGGCAAGGAAGTAGATTATAGCTCTGAAAGTGATCTTGGATGAGTATCTGCTCCAAAGATAGCTAGCCCATTTCATAGACTCTCATAGGAAAAGGCTTTAATGGTCACTTAGACTCAGATTAGGTTCTGGGAGACCTGTCTTTGGGAGAGGCGGATTCAAATGCCAGCACTGCTATGGAGTTCGCTAGGTGACCCTGGGCACACTCTCTGCGTAAACTTCCTCACTGATTATTTTGAGGATGGAATGCGGAGGGGAGAACCTTGGGTTCTAGAATGTACTGGAAAGAATTTAAGAATGTCACAGTTTGGTGTAGTGGTTAAGTGCGTGGACTCTAATCTGGGAGAACCGGATTTGATTCCCAGCTCCTCCACTTGCAGCTGCTGGTGTGACCTTGGGCAAGCCGTAGTTCTGGCACAGCTGTTCTTGAAAAAGAGCGGTTTCTGTCGGAGCTCTCTCAGCCCCACCTACGTCACAGGGTGTCTGTTGTGGGGAGGGGAAGGGAAAGGAGTTTGTAAGCCGCTCTGAGACTCCTTTGGCTTGTGAAGGGTGGGGTATAAATCCAATCTCTTCTTCTTGTTCTTCTTTGATAATGGGTCTGAACTCGGAACAGAAGTGCCCTGCTGTGCCTTCCCTTCATTTCCAGTCAGGTTTGTGTAGGAGAAACTTTCCAGGGACCGAGCCTTGGATGAGGGTTATTCCCATAATTCCGAAGGGCAGCAGAATTTGGGGCGGCATCTTTTCCAAGTGCCAGACATTCTCCACTGGACTGAACTAGCTCTGTTACCTGTTTTCTCTTGAGTGATTCAGAAGCCCAGCCTTAAGGGTTCAGTCATATTCTGCGTTCCACATTAAGAAGTTGAGTGACATGGGTGGAGGGGAGGGTGGTTTGCAAAATATGCTGCCGTATACAAAGGCTTGTTGAGTTTTTGAGGGAGTTTCCATCTCCTTCAGAAATACTCTCCCCCCCCCCCCGACTAGCTTAGTCTCAGGTATCGCAAGCAGAAAAATAGGCAAAGCCCAGTTATACATTTATTTTCCAAATATAAATAAGACTTTCTTTTATAACGCCACCCCATGACCTGTGTTCTCCTTTCTGTGGTTGGCGAGCAGTCGTCCCTAGCACTGGAATGGAACTACTGAGAAAGAAGCTATAAAGAAGAAATCTTAGAGCCAGGAAGTGTTCGCAGCAGAAGTCTGTGCTGAGCTGGCTTGTTTTCTCCTTATAGCTGAACAGGGAGCCAGCTTAGTGTAGTGGTTAAGAGCGGCAGACACCAATCTGGAGAACCAGGTTTGGTTCCCCACAGGGGTCATTTCGGAGAAAAAGAGCTAGGGGAACTCATTAGCATAACTCATTAGCATACGCCACACCCCCTGACATCACCGGAAGTGTGTCCCGCCCCTAATGGTCCTGGCCGCCGCTGCCGGCCTTGCAGCTCCACTGCGGTGGACCTGCAAGGCCGGCAGGAGTGGAAGGAAGCCCTGCGAAGGCCCTCCCTGGCCCCAGGCAGGCAGGGGTGGGAAGAGGCAGGGAGGAAGCAACTTACCCTCCCTCTTCTCCTGCCTCCTCCTGGCTGAATGAGGGCCGGAAGCGGGGCGGCCGGGAGCAGGGGGCGGGGCTTCGTCATGTGCCCCGCCCCCCGTACCTCACCCGGGGAAACGTTCCCCCGCGTTCCCCCCCCCGAAATGACCTCTGGTCCAGGGGCACCTTTAGGACCAAGTTTTATTCAGGTACAAGCTCTCCCTCCTCTGCCAAGACAGATCTGCACGTCCCCCCCCCAATAGCTAGCAATCCAAAACAGTCCAGTGGAGCCTGAGCGGTGGGTGTTGCCTTCTGACACATTCCTCTTCTTCCTCTTCCTCCTCCTCCTCTTCCTCTTCTTCCTCTTCCTCCTCTTCCTCTTCCTCTTCCTCCTCCTCCTCCTCCTCCTATGCCATAGAGTCCACCTTCCAAAATGCCAATTTTCTCCAGGTGATGTGATCTCTGTCACCTGGAGATCAGTTGTAATAGCGGGGACCTCCAGCCATCACCTGGAAGTTGGCAACCATACCTGTGAGGCAGTCCTGTGCGAGGTTTGCAGGAGTGACCGTGCTAGGCAACAGGCATAAATCCCTAAACTTCACGATCCAGCAAAATGGCTGACGTGGCACCGGTCCAAACAGCAGGCCAATATTTGTTCCCGCTGGGAGTGGGACCAGCCCTAGAGTGTGGGGCAAGCCAGCACAAAGTGTGCTCCATGTGCAGGAAGCAGATCTGAACTGTTTCCCAGCGTCCACTTCCCTTCCTCCCTCTGTGAGAAACAGCTGTCTGGTGGGGATTGCAGGACCAGCGCTGTTGAGCAAGAGGGTTTGACTCGATGCCCGCGGCCGGCTACCACGTTTCACGTCAGAGGTCACAGCAGGATTTCATTAACTGTTATTATTATTTTTTTAAAGCATTGCTTTCGACCTTTTCTGGCCTAGAAAACTGGATTTGGAACGGAAAGGACTTTCCCTTCTTGTTAAAAAGAGCCCGAACTAGCTTTTCTGTTGTCGCTGCCACCGACATCTTGAGTCGAGGGTGTCTGCTGCAGTCTCGTTCCTCCGCGGCCTCTGCTCCCCGTTCTTGGGGACTGAGCCGGGGGGAGCTACCCCAATATGAGAGCTAACTGGCGAAAGAAGCGTATGTGCAGGCTGAAGCACGGAAGGAGAAAGGTGAGGCAGAGGTCCAAGTAGACATCTCCTGCAGTGCTACAGGAGGAGGAGGAGGAGATTGGCTCTATACCCGGCCCTTCACTACCCCCCTTTACCTTGACTTTACTTCACTACCTGAAGGAGTCTCAGAGCGGCTTACAATCTCCTTTCCCTTCCCCTCCCCACAACAGAGGTACGTGGGGCTGAGAGAGCTCTTTCAAGGACTGCCCTTGAGGAAACAGCTCTGGAAGAACTTGTGACTGACCCAAGGTCACACCAGCAGCTGCATGTGGAGGAGTGGGGGATCAAGCCCGCACTCCTAACCACTACACCAGACTGGCTGTCTGCAGAACAGAGCGTGGAATGGTGGGGCTTGGGAACCTGACTTCCAGACAAGGCCTGCTATGTGGTGCTACTGTTGGAAGACTCCTTGCCTTTCTTCAGGAGGTTCCACCTTGAAGCCTAGGAGCTGTGATCTATAAAGGGTGCTGTCCCTGAACTTTACTATTCTGGACTGGTTTTATTTATTTATTTAAATTTATAACCTGCCCTCCCCGCGAACGGGCTCAGGGCGGCGCACAGATGGGGCCAATGCCCAATACATAAAACATTAAAACTGCATTTTAAAGCATTCAATACAACTTAAGTGCTCTCCACAATAACTAACAAGGGAACAGATGACGTCATCAGGATAGTATCCTTAGTGGCCACAGCTCCACACAGTACCACCATTTTAGCGCTCACGGCGAGTTGGTAATAAAGGGCTAGGACAGATAGTAATA
>NW_015167601.1:28354-32175 GCF_001447785.1 Gekko japonicus
GAGGTGCCCCCCCAAGTTTTAATAAAAAAATAAGCCGGGGGGGGGGGGCTGCTTTTCATATAAAGAGAGGTGCATAAATGCAAGGAACTCAACCAATGCTCCCTCTAAGCTGTGGAGTCTTGTGAGCAAAAATTCTACTTGGTGAGCTACTGGCATTTAAAGTTGTGAGCGAGCGATTTGGCTGCCGCATAAACTAGTTTGCTCTGGAGCCCTCCTTCCTGAGCTGAGACAAAAATGTGTGATCCGGAGGCTAAAAAACTGAGTTAGCTCACACTAACTCAGCTTAGAGGGAACACTGAACTCAACCCTGTTCTGCTGAATGGGCACTTACCTTTTATGCCTAAAGGGCAAACAGCAGCTGCAGAAGGGGTTGTACGGGGAGCAGGGTCAATCTCCCACCCACCGCTGTCCAGTCCCATTTGGAGTGCCTCACAGCTGGGAGATGTGTTCATAGAGCTCCAGGGGTCCTGTGATGTAGTTTGGCCCCCCCAGAACAAGACCACAGTGATGAATTTTGCTCTGAAGCGCCTCGCCATGGTGATCGGTCACTGGCAAAGCACCAAGACAGATGTACCGAATGCAGCTGGATGCTGGTGCATTTTGTCCCTGCGTAGCCCATTGTGATCTACTGCAGCAGAAGACGCACATCTGGTGCGGAGGAATTTCTTGGACACGTCTTGGTGGACTATGTGTGAACAGCTTTGGGGGTTAAGGTTCTGAAGGAAACTCTTTCTCCTGGGTCTGTGAGATTCCTTAGTACTTTCTTCACATTTGCAGACCATGTTTAGATGGCACACAGGCTGACGTCTGCAGCGCTCTTCCAATGTGATGCAAGGCTTCAAGCATTTGGACGAAGATTAAGCTGGCTTCCGAGGTTTGGGAGTTAAAGCATTTGCTATCTGTTTGGGACCTAAAAAAAATAAATAAAAATGTCTGTTATAAATTATTGTTGCCTGCCGTGAGCTTTACGGATCAGGAGGCTGCAGAACTTCTCAACCCTGAAGCAGTTTTTTTTGTTAAAAAAAAAGCAGTTCCAAATTCCAATGAAAATAGGCAGGGAACTGTAAAAACTGTATAGTGTAGGGCTCTCTGTGCATGTGGTGCTTCAAGCTTGCCTGCAACCAGGCTCGTAGCCAGGGGTTTGTGGCTTGTGGGGCAAAATTTTTTCTGGTGTGGCTGCCATTATTTGCCATAATGTGGGGTGGTGCGTGCCCCTCTCCCTCCCTCCTGCAAGATTTAAAGGGCCCTCCAGCTGATCCGCGGGCCATGTGCTCCCTGCCAATCAGCTGAAGGGCCCTTTAAATCTTTCAGGAGGGGAGGGAGAGGGGCATGCACCCCCTCTCCCTTGAAGAAGTGGGGGATCTTTAAGGAAGGGGGCAGAGCCCCTCATAGCCCCACTATAGCTCTGGGCCTGCCTGCAACCCCTCCTGCCTTCCCACCACTGCCTTGATCGTTAATTAATGAACTATTTATTGTGAGTCACCCTTTTTTTAGTGATCTGGCACCATATATGATACACTTAAGTGCACCTTTATCACTTGGTTCCCAGCTTGTGCCTGATGTAACAATTGATCCACAAGTAAGGTACTTTTCTCCCTTTCTCACAATACAAGAACTCGTGGGCACTCCATTAAACTGCTGATCGGTCAGGTTAGAATGGATAAAAAGAAGTAGTTCTTCACCCAAAGAGTGATTCACACATGGAATTCACAGCCACAGGGAATTAGATAAGCATATGGATCAGAGGTCCATCAGTGGCTATTAGCCACAAGGTATAGATAGGGACTCTGGGGCAAGTGATGCTCGGTCTTCTTGGTGCTTGGGGGGGTCAACAGTGGGAGGGCTTCTAATGTCCTGGCCCCACTGCTGGACCTCCTGATGGCACCTGGTATTTCTGGCCACTGTGTGATACAGAGTGTTGGACAGGATGGGCCTTTGGCCCGATCCAACATTGGCATCTCTTATGTTCTTAAGCCGGGCTGATTCGTGCAGATCGATGACGAAACCGACGCTTTGATCTGTTACCCTCCGAGAAGCATGTGCCGTTCGTTAATACAAGAAGCTGCGATTGGGTCTCTCCCTTGTGGCCCTTCCACATACTTTCGTAATTAGAATGTGTTGAAGAGCAGCTGTGGATGACTCAGTGGAAGACGTTCCAGGAAAGCTGTCACGACTGGGGCTGAAAAGTCTTCTGGACTAGGAGCTGAACCATCTAAATTAGCCATGAATCATGAATGCGCACTTCTGCAAAAAAAATATATCTGAAAATAACTAAATTCTGGCACTTCCCAGTATTTCCACTAGAGGTTAGAATTTTGGAACGATCCAGGGATTGAAAACCAGTGCTTGACGCTTTATTTTTGCTTGGAAATTCATGGCCTATCTGAGTTATGCTGTCTCGCACCACAAGTGGGGGCTCACCTGACAAAATGCCCCTTCATACAAAACAAATCCCCCGATTGTAGAAAAAAACTCAGCTGAGAAAGAAGAAGAGGGGAGGAGGAGGAAGAGGGGGAGGAGGAGGAGATTGGATTTATACCCCGCCCTTCACTACCCAAAGGAGTCTCAGAGCGGCTTACAATCTCCTTTCCCTTCCCCTCCCCACAACAGACACCCTGTGAGGTAGGTGGGGCTGAAAGAGCTTTTTCGAGAACTGCTTGTGAGAGAACAGCTCTGAGAGAATTTGTGACTGACCCAAGGTCACGCCAGCAGCTGCATGTGGAGGAGTGGGAAATCAAATCCGATTCTCCCAGATTAGAGGCTGTGCTCTTAACCACTACACCAAGCTGGCTAACTAGGTTAGAATCAGTGTTCCCTCTAAGCTGAGTTAGGGTGAGCTAGCTCACAGGTTTTTTTTGCCTCCGGCTCGCACATTTTTTTCTCAGCTCAGGAAGGGATGGCTCCAGAGCCAACTAATTTATGCAGCAGCCAAATCGCTCGCTCACAACTTTTAATGCCAGTAGCTCACCAAGTAGAATTTTTGCTCACAAGACTCCACAGATTAGAGGGAGCATTGGTTAGAATTCTTCTCTGTCCAGTTTTCTAGATAGAGGGAGGTTTTTGTAGGAAGGAACATTTGGCCGTGTAAGCCCTCACCAGCAGTCTGCAGCGACGGCTCCAAATCAGATATTGAATCTCAAGGAGAGAAGTAAGCAATAGACAGAAGACCAGGGGCATGATGCTTATGAAAAACCATCTCGTTTTAGATTGCTACTTTTTTTGTGGAAGGTTTTGTGTAGGAGATTATTTTTCCACCAGGAGCTGCAGATGGGAAGGGATCAAAAAAGCCGCAGATGGGAAGGGATCACGTGCAGGGCATACATGAATGTATAGCTTCCATTGTAACTTTTTAAAACACTAAGGGAAATGTGGGGGAGGCTGCAGAGCCAGTGGGTTTCAAGTCAGCATCTGCTTGGCACGCAGACGGTCCCAGGTACAATCTGCCGCATCTCCAGTTAAAAGTGATGCGGCAACGATGTGATAGAGTAGGTGGTGATGTGAGGAAGCGCCACCTGGGACCCCATAACCGCCATTGGCAGCAAATCAGACAGCATTTCCCAATGGCCGCATTTGTACATTCAGTTCTCTCCAGGGGTCATTTTGTTGAAAAAGAGGTGCAGGAGCTTATTAGCATAATTTATTTGCATAACTTATGCCACACACCCTGACATCACTGGAAGTGTGTCAGAAGGCAACACCCACCGCTCAGGCTCCACTGGACTGTTTTGGATTGCTAGCTCTTGGGGGGGGGAATGTACAGATCTGCCCTCACAGAGGAGGGAGAGCTTGTACCTGAAGGCAGGCCGGGGGGGGGGGGCTCT
>NW_015167601.1:32215-43179 GCF_001447785.1 Gekko japonicus
GGGAGCAGGGGGCAGGGCTTGTTGCATTTCCCCACCCTCCTGGACTCCTTACTGCCGGAGCTCCGCTCCTGTGCACTCCTGCAGGAAATGACCCCTGGTTCTCTCTGTTGCCATTTAGAGGTTGTGCCTAGTTGCTGCATCTCTCATTTTGCTCTTCCAAGCTAGCCTGGGGAACAGTCTGTTGCGCTTTCACAGCTTCGAGCTGTTACTCTCAAAGAATGGCAAGCACAGAAGAGAGAAAAAGAGATTGGATTTATACCCCGCCCTTCACTATCCAAAGGACTCTCAGAGCGATTTATAATCTCCTTTCCCTTCCCCTCCCCACAAAAGACACCCACTGAGGTAGGTGGGGCTGAGAGAGCTCTTTCAATTTCAATTTATTACAGGTCTATATGACCTAAGTCTTGACCAAGAGGATACAAAAGGGGAATAAAATAAGTACATAAAATAGACACAACATGTGTCAAGGTACATAATCACAGTCACATAAAACCCAGGCTGAGCCCAGAGATTAAAAATTACCTAACTACACTTGGGGCGGAGCCAACTGACTAAAATCATCCGAAGATTAAAAGTCGGTGTCGGAGTTAAGAGAACTCTTTCGAGAACTGTTCTTGAGAGTCTAATTCCTGCAGTAGCCAAATCGCTCGCTCACAACTTTAATGCCAGTAGCTCACAAAGTAGGATTTTTGCTCACAAGACTCCACAGCTTAGAGGCAGCATTGCTTGTGACTGACCCAAGGTCACAGCAGCAGCAGCATGTGCAGGAGTGGGGAATCAAACCTAGTTCTCCCAGATTAGAGTCTGCGCTCCTAAGCACTACAGCAAACCGGCTCCTAATCACTACACCGAACATACCTATTGCTTCTCCACTTTACCACTGTTTAGATAGTGAGACCAGAAACGTGTGGTCACAGAGATCAGGCTTCGAGCATTTGGAATATCGGAAAGCTTGACAGAAGCCCCTGGGCTTAGCAGCATGTCAAAAAAACCCACCCCCCATCACAGTTCCTGTGAATTTAATAACTAGGTGCATGAAGGGCAGAAATTCAGCAGCTGTAAGTTTTTGGAGCAAGGATCATGCAGTTGCGAAGACTTCCCCAGCTGACTTGGCTCTTGTCATGTCTCTGTTAAAATAGGTTTGAGATATAATTCCCCAGAGGTGAGAGCCCTTAATTTACTCTTATGGTGAAGAGTAATTATGCAATTAACCCGAGGAAAAAGATGATAACTGCAGTCCCAAAATAGTTATGGTCTCGTAACGTGGAATTGGATTGGGGCTGGGGAAATCTGGGTTTGAATTCTTACTTGGCTCGGAAGCTCACTGGGTGGCTTTAGACCAATCACATCTCAGCCTGTCTGAACTAGGGCTGCCAAAACAAATGTCCTGTCCCTTTAATAGATTGTTAATTGTAAGAAGGATCCTGCTATATAACATTGCATCATTTAATGTGTCGTGTTAATCCTTATGCTTTGCTTCAGTTCTGTTTTCAAGTTTCTGGTTGGTTCCAGTGTTCTGCTATCCAAATCCTGTTACATTGCTTATTGGATGTCCCATCCTGTTGATTGTATTTTTTCACTCTGTGTAATCCACCTTAAATCCCAGTGGGAAAGGCAAGCTATAAATAAAATAAAAAGAGTACACATGGTCTATACGAGCATTAATCTGAGCAAGGACACAAAGAAAAGATGGAAGCACTCAGTTCTTTCACCCTGCACTTGGTACTTATCCTAAACAATGTTAACTAGGATAGCCTAGTAATTCTTGAAGCTGCAGCATTTAAAAGTCCATAATTACTTTAGTCCTCAGAACGGGGACTTCTCTCAATTGTTCCTTGCCCATCCAAGGAGAAGAGCAAGATGGAAGAGAGCTTCTTTCCCCTTGTCCAGAGAATTTATACTCTCCCTTTGTAAGCCTAGTTCCCACCTGCCCAGATTGTTCTGATCTTCCTATGCATGTAGTGCAGGTGTACAAAGTATCATATATAATTTAATAATAAATGCAGAAGTGCTAAAATATAATTTAAAAATGACAGTCCTATTGTTCAGCATGTAAGTACCTAATTGCAATATAAAGAAAAATGTCCATAAATATAGGTTTAAAAGTATATATTGTCTCCACATGCAAGAACCAATACCAAATGTGTTTCGGCACCTGGCCTTCCTCTTGACACTTTAATGGAGTGCTCAGTTTGAATTATACACTCAGTTTGAATTCTACTACTGAGGAAGACCAGGTGCCAAAATGCGTTTGGTATTTATATGCTGAACCATAGGATTGTTAGATTTGAGTCTGCGCTCCTAACTACTGCACCAAACTGGCTCTCAATGTCCATTGTTAGAGCTTAACTCTATATTTTAATTAGATACCACCCCTAATTGTGTGATTAAAATGAGCACAGAAAATCCTGGAACTGAAAACAGCCCAGCAATATAAAATTCAAATACCTAAATGAAAGTTTTAAAACTAGACAACATGTTGGAATTTTAATCTAAAAAAAATCAAAATGTTAGATAATTTTGAAGGGTCTTGGTGGCTTTTTTAACGAGGATGCACTGGCAATAATACTCGAGGCAAAAGCCAGCGTTTAAGCAACATGCAGAGTCAGACTGGGCAGCTCTGGGATCAGATTCCATCCCAACTGTGAATTACACTGGGTGACCCTGGGCCAGACATTATCCGCCTTTT
Organism: Gekko japonicus; assembly: GCF_001447785.1. Lineage (NCBI taxonomy): Eukaryota > Metazoa > Chordata > Lepidosauria > Squamata > Gekkonidae > Gekko > Gekko japonicus. The sequence continues at coordinate 34,905 of NW_015167601.1, forward strand.
GTTGTTGTTGTCAGAGTCCAGTGGGATGACCATTGTGTGCCTCCTTGAAGCCCCTGGGGGTGTGATACAAACATAATACAATAAAACTCAGTATTTTTTTTTAAGTCCTGTGTTTCAGAAAAAGCATGTTTGGAATCCAGTCATGACTATTTGACATTTCAGAGTCAAATTCAAGACATTTTTTGAATTTGGCATAAGTAAGGTTGCTATGCTGTACCCAGTAACTGGCAGGAGGTTTTGGTGGAGGGACATGTGGGGGGGGGGAGCATGATGTCATGTGCATCGCCATGTCACTTCAGGGAAACCCGAATCATGATGTTGGGTAGCTCTAGGAATCTCCAGAAACTCTGTGGTAAAACCATAGAGTTTCCAGCAAATCCTAGAACTACCTTAATGTCACTTCTGGGTTTTCCTTGGAAGTGACATAGCAGCACACATGATGGAGCCTTTAAATCCCCCCCCCCGCTGCTGCTTAGAACCAATGGCACGTAAGGACGGCTGCTGGCAGGAGGCCCTTGGCGCAAGTCCTCATATCATGATTCTAGATGGCCACTTCTGGGGACAGAATCTATTTTCCACAGTGCAGCAGGATTCAGTGTGAATTTTCCTAACATTTCCCACCTATTCAAGATTTAGAGCACTGCATTGTTGGTTCTGATTGGCAACAGCTCTCCTGACAGAGGCCTTTCCTAAGCAGCTGGTTGAGTTCATTTCCGTGGGAGGTGCTGAGGGGTGGATCTTTAACCCGAGGAAAAAGATGCTAACTGCAATCCCAAAATGGTTATGGTCTCGTAATGTGGAATTGGATTGGGGCTGGGGAAATCTGGGTTTGAATTCTTACTTGGCTCGGAAGCTCACTGGGTGGCTTTAGACCAATCACATCTCAGCCTGTCTGAACTAGGGCTGCCAAAACAAATGTCCTGTCCCTTTAATAGATTGTTAATTGTAAGAAGGATCCTGCTATATAACATTGCATCATTTAATGTGTCGTGTTAATCCTTATGCTTTGCTTCAGTTCTGTTTTCAAGTTTCTGGTTGGTTCCAGTGTTCTGCTATCCAAATCCTGTTACATTGCTTATTGGATGTCCCATCCTGTTGATTGTATTTTTTCACTCTGTGTAATCCACCTTAAATCCCAGTGGGAAAGGCAAGCTATAAATAAAATAAAAAGAGTACACATGGTCTATACGAGCATTAATCTGAGCAAGGACACAAAGAAAAGATGGAAGCACTCAGTTCTTTCACCCTGCACTTGGTACTTATCCTAAACAATGTTAACTAGGATAGCCTAGTAATTCTTGAAGCTGCAGCATTTAAAAGTCCATAATTACTTTAGTCCTCAGAATGGGGACTTCTCTCAATTGTTCCTTGCCCATCCAAGGAGAAGAGCAAGATGGAAGAGAGCTTCTTTCCCCTTGTCCAGAGAATTTATACTCTCCCTTTGTAAGCCTAGTTCCCACCTGCCCAGATTGTTCTGATCTTCCTATGCATGTAGTGCAGGTGTACAAAGTATCATATATAATTTAATAATAAATGCAGAAGTGCTAAAATATAATTTAAAAATGACAGTCCTATTGTTCAGCATGTAAGTACCTAATTGCAATATAAAGAAAAATGTCCATAAATATAGGTTTAAAAGTATATATTGTCTCCACATGCAAGAACCAATACCAAATGTGTTTCGGCACCTGGCCTTCCTCTTGACACTTTAATGGAGTGCTCAGTTTGAATTATACACTCAGTTTGAATTCTACTACTGAGGAAGACCAGGTGCCAAAATGCGTTTGGTATTTATATGCTGAACCATAGGATTGTTGTTTTTAAATGGTATTTTGGCATTATATATGATATTTTGTTCACTTGCACCTTTTTGGGCAGCTGCATGGGGAGGAGTGGGGAATCAAACTCGGCTCACCCAGATTTGAGTCTGCGCTCCTAACTACTGCACCAAACTGGCTCTCAATGTCCATTGTTAGAGCTTAACTCTATATTTTAATTAGATACCACCCCTAATTGTGTGATTAAAATGAGCATAGAAAATCCTGGAACTGAAAACAGCCCAGCAATATAAAATTCAAATACCTAAATGAAAGTTTTAAAACTAGACAACATGTTGGAATTTTAATCTAAAAAAAATCAAAATGTTAGATAATTTTGAAGGGTCTTGGTGGCTTTTTTGACGAGGATGCACTGGCAATAATACTCAAGGCAAAAGCCAGTGTTTAAGCAGCATGCAGAGTCAGACTGGGCAGCTCTGGGCTCAGATTCCATCCCAACTGTGAATTACACTGGGTGACCCTGGGCCAGACCTTATCCGCCTTTTGTTGTTGTTGTCAGAGTCCAGTGGGATGACCATTGTGTGCCTCCTTGAAGCCCCTGGGGGTGTGATAAACGAGGATGCACTGGCAATAATACTCGAGGCAAAAGCCAGCGTTTAAGCAACATGCAGAGTCAGACTGGGCAGCTCTGGGATCAGATTCCATCCCAACTGTGAATTACACTGGGTGACCCTGGGCCAGACATTATCCGCCTTTTGTTGTTGTTGTCAGAGTCCAGTGGGATGACCATTGTGTGCCTCCTTGAAGCCCCTGGGGGTGTGATACAAATATAATACAATAAAACTCAGTATTTTTTTTTAAGTCCTGTGTTTCAGAAAAAGCATGTTTGGAATCCAGTCATGACTATTTGACATTTCAGAGTCAAATTCAAGACATTTTTTGAATTTGGCATAAGTAAGGTTGCTATGCTGTACCCAGTAACTGGCAGGAGGTTTTGGTGGAGGGACATGTGGGGGGGGGGAGCATGATGTCATGTGCATCGCCATGTCACTTCAGGGAAACCCGAATCATGATGTTGGGTAGCTCTAGGAATCTCCAGAAACTCTGTGGTAAAACCATAGAGTTTCCAGCAAATCCTAGAACTACCTTAATGTCACTTCTGGGTTTTCCTTGGAAGTGACATAGCAGCACACATGATGGAGCCTTTAAATCCCCCCCCCCGCTGCTGCTTAGAACCAATGGCACGTAAGGACGGCTGCTGGCAGGAGGCCCTTGGCGCAAGTCCTCATATCATGATTCTAGATGGCCACTTCTGGGGACAGAATCTACTTCCCACAGTGCAGCAGGATTCAGTGTGAATTTTCCTAACATTTCCCACCTATTCAAGATTTAGGGCATAGAGAACACCATTGTTGGTTCTGATTGGCAACAGCTCTCCTGACAGAGGCCTTTCCTAAGCATCTGGTTGAGTTCATTTCCGTGGGAGGTGCTGAGGGATGGATCTGGGGGAAACCACGTTCTGCCAATAAAATTAAGCCTCGCTTTTGTGGGTCTCAGAAAGGCAAAGCTAACGCCTCAGTAGAACTCTGTTTCATTTGTGTCACAACCAGGCATCCAAGAAACCACCTCCTGGACAAAAGTATCTGTGGTTAGGTCACTAAAGTGGCAGCAAATGTGGCCAGTATATCCCAGTAGCCTGTCATTCCTCTGCGGAGCCTTCCTGCACCCCCAAGAATCCTTCCTCCAGCAAAAACGGCTGTCTCTCCCTTCAGAGGAAAGTTCCTTGGGCTGAAGGGAGGCTCCACCCTTAGCATAGTGGAGTGATAGAATACAGCTCTCATCTTGTCTCTCAATAACTCTCTTGCCTTTTGTCCTCCTGGGATGGTTCCAGCCCTCCTCTTTCAATCAGGCAACCCTCTCCGTACGCCTTTTGGCCGAGTCTGCCCTAGCATTATGTTCATTTGCTGATTCTTTTTTTTTTTTTTGTAATATCTCCTTTATGGTGCGATATGAACGTTTCAGGAAACAAGATATATTCGAGATGTATTCAATAGCAATTAGGCCAACGCAGGAGTGTCTTCCAAGTCTGTGAAGGATAAGGCTGAAGTGCAGTGGGATGTGCGGAGAGTGCTGGTCTGGAAACGGCCCTGGACTGCGTTCTCTTGGGAGTATCCGGAGAAAGAGCTCCAGTTGAACCTTTCCACCCACAGCTTGCATGGAGACCAGCTGGCACGATGTACAAGGGACACCCAGAGGGAGGCTTTCCGCGCAGTGAATCCTGCTCTGGATGGTCTTGTGCTTCGTAGCGGCTCCCACCACCATATGGACGCTGACCTGGATTGCAGCATTCTCTCCCTGGGAAACGCCACATCCATCACTTTGCACATCTGAGTTTATTGGCGCTGCCGCAGCGTTATGTGTTTGTGTAATATATTCTTCAGCTACATTCTTGGATCTTAACCGAAGAACATCCCCACCCCCCAAAAAGACTTTGTTCTTCTGAGGCGATGGTATTACATGAGTTACAGCTGCATATGCTTTCTCCTTCAAAGGAGAAAACGGCCTTCATTGCCATATTTGAATTAAAGAGCCAGCAGATGAAGGGCGTTCGCCTCGGCTGCAATACTTTTCCAACGTTTATGGAGAGATGCATACAATAGCCATGTGAAATTGTTCCCAGGCACGATGCAAGCAGGAGGGATTCTCTCCTGCTTGAGAGAGAAAGAAGGGAGAATGGCTTTTAGTAATGGCAGGATGGGTGTTCTTCATGCACAAGAGTTCCATTTCTTAACCACTACCCCACTACCCCTGGACCGTGGCTATGCTGGGACTTTTCCCACTGGCCCAGGTAATGAGAATAGCCAAAACAAGAAAAACAGACCTCCCAGTACTAAGACAAAGAAAAAACAACAAACTGGGGGAAAGTAGTAGAAAACTAGATACGATATCAAAATTTACAAAACTTATATGCAAGGCATATTAGCCATAACAATACAGTATCTCAGTGCTATATAATAGAACCATACAAATTGCAGTGTTGTTAGCCAGAATGATCATTAGAATATTGCTTATCCATTACAGGGAAGTTTTTTACAAGTTCAAGTTTCAAGTTTACAAAGCAGCTGGCTTTCGCTTGGTTTCGTGTCAAAACTTCATCGGAAGCAGAACAACTTTCTGGTTTCTAGAAGCACCTTCTTCTTAAGGGTTGCTACAATTAGTATTGGGACTAGCCCTCAATTCCCGTGAAGACTTCTCATATTGGACCTGTCTGTATACTGCTAAGCGTAGAAGCTCTATTTATACTCCCAACTTTCTACCCAGTGGGGACCCTAAGCGACTTAGGTCACCCTCCTCTCCTCCTCACAACAACCCTGGGAAGTAGGTCAGGTTGAGGGGGTACAACTGGCCCAAGGTCACCCAACCAGCTTCCATGGCAAGAGCAGGGATTCGAACCTGGGTTTCCCAGATTCTAGTCCAGCACTCTAACCGTTATACCGCACTGTCTCTCTCTGTGAGACTATGTAGAGTGTTAGGTTATTGCTAACACTGTTTCAGTCAACCCTTTCAGTTTCTATACCTGGGGCAAATAGCTCTCCTGGTCCCTGTGATTGGCCCTTTTGTTGTAATAATAATAATAATAATACTTTCCAATAATAATAATAATAAATTGGATTTATACCCCACCCTTCACTACCCAAAGGAGTCTCAGAGCGGCTTACAAACTCCTCTCCCTTCCTGTCCCCACAACAGACACCCACTGAGGTAGTTGGGGGCTGAGAGAGCTCTTGACAGAAACTGCTCTTTTTCAAGAACAGCTCTTATCAGAACTACGGCTTGCCCAAGGTCATCCAGCCAGGTGCAAGTGGAGGAGTGGGGAATCAAACCCGGTTCTCCCAGATTAGAGTCCGCGCACTTAACCACTACACCACACTGTATGATTTTAGATTGCAGGTGTGAGTGCTTCTCCATACCACCCCCACCCACACATAGAGAAATACCTTGTTTAAAAGTGTATGTTCTGTGAATACAGATAACTTTTTAAAACTTAGGTATCAGTATACCAAAGATTTTCAGCAGGGCCTACATAATGTTTATATAGACGCATGTGTCAGATCCTGTATCTTTTTGGCTTGTGATGGTAAGCCAGTAACAGAGCAGTTACAGAATCAATGGAACTCCTTTGGATTAACGCCCAGGGTAACAGTGCATTGTCAGTGACAATGATGCATCCGTTGCACACAAGTAAATGCACACAGAGAGGCATGTTTAATGAGAACACTAGAAGAGAAGAACAAAGTTTGAGTCCAGTGGCACCTTTAAGACCAACAAAGTTTTATTCACGGTATAAGCTTTCGTGTGCAAGGCACACTTCCTCAGATACAGTGTGCTTGCAAACTCTGTGAGGGAGGGGCATGCATGTGCCCGTGTTGCACCCTTTGGAGGAACCAAGAGCATCAGACAGATGGAGCATACAGTTACATTTTCTTTTTTTGGGGGGGGTAGACTCCGTGTCACTGCTGAACTGTGGCCTCCACATAGCATCTTTCCCCACGCTGCTGTGAAGGCCTGCAATCCAGTTCAGTGCATTGTGCTTCCACACCCCGTTCTAGGCCTGGGCAGTATAGAGGAAGAGTAAAGGCTGCACCTTGCCATTGCAATGGAAGCAAAGAGGTAGAGGACGTTAAAAGCAGCTTTAGCATGATAAAGGGTAAGCAGGCCCATAGCTACGGTGGGGCATTTTAGGGCTCCGCCCCCTCAAATGTGAGGCAAGTCCAACAACAGCCGCTGCCCCTCCCCTCCCTCCCCTCCTGTGACATTAAAAAGGCCCTCCAGCTGATTGGTGGGAGCACGTGGCCCGCCGGTCAGCTGGAGGGCCTTTTAAATCTTGCAGCCCTACCAACCCAAAATTTTGGGCTACGGAGCTTGAGGGTAAGATGGGGACAGGCTGTCTCTCTCTCCCCAACTCCAGCACTGAAGGATTTAACTCCATTTGATTAATGGAAAGCCTGGGTTTCTTGTCAGTGTATCTTTGAGGGCTGTCCATCATGCTTTTCAGTGATCTCTCCAGGTGCTGGAAAGACCTGTTTTCGAATGTTTACTCTGCCAAGAACCTCACTGGGTCTATTTAGGCCCGTTGCCCAGATGAAAACTTAACTGATATTACAGGTCCGTGTGAAGACAAACAGGATAGCCTTGTGCAGCATGCGGAAAGGAAAACGGAAAGGAAAATAGAGAGGTCCATCAGTGGCTATTATTAGCCACAAGGTATAGATAGGAGCTCTCGGTCTGGGGCAAGTGATGCTCTGTATTCTTGGTGCTTGGGAGGAGGGGGGCAACAGTGGGAGGGGCTTCTAGTGTCCTGGGCCCACTGCTGGACCTCCTGATGGCACCTGGTACTTTTGGCCGCTGTGTGACAGAGTGTTGGACTGGATGGGCCATTGGCCTGATCCAACATTTGGCTTCTCTTATGTAATCTCCTACTCTCTCACTCTGGTTGCCTGATACGAAGCATTCTCCAGATCTGCATAGAGTTGCCAATTCTGGGTCAAGAAGTTCCTAGAGATTTGGGGGTGGAGCCTAGGGAGGGCAGGGTTTGGGGAGGGGAGGGGAAGGACCTCAGCAAGGTACAATGCCATAGAGCCCACCCTCCAAAGCAGCTGTTTTCTCCAGGGGAACCAATGTTGGTAATCTGGAAAAACAGTTATAACTCCAGGAGATTTCCAAACCCCATATGGCGATTGGACGCCCTACCTAAAGGGAGTACCCTGGTGGCAGAATGGGGAAATGAAAAACCCAGTGCAGCTGTTGTTATTATGGTGGGGCTTTTCCTTTCCGTGAAAGTCATAAATATGTAATAACAAATATTATGAAAAGAAAAACAACAAAGAAATATGCACCCTTAATTAAGAACCTCAGAGGCTCTTTCTCAAAAAAAAAAACCTTGATTGTCTTTTGCGTAACATTTTGAAAGATGCCTGGCATTCCGAGCTACAGTAGCTGCCTCTGAAACAGGTCTACCAGATTACACAGGAGTAAGCAAATATTAGGAGCTGGGGTGGCTCAAGTGGTTAAGACGCTGAACTGCAGGCTGTGGAAGGTCAGTAGTTCAGCAGTTCGAGACCCGAGTGTGCCACATGACGGAGTGAGCTCCCGTCTCTAGTTCCAGCTCCTGCCAACCGAGCAGTTCGAAAGCAAGAAATTGCAAGTAGATAAATAGGTACCCCTTCGGTGGGAAGGTAACAGCGTTCCGTGCGCCTTGGTGTTTAGTCATGCCGGCCACATGACCACGGAAACGTCTTCGGACAGCGCTGGCTCTTCGGCTTTGAAACGGAGATGAGCACCGCAACCCTAGAGTCGGACTCGACTGGCTTTCGAGCAAGGGAAAACTTTACCTTTACCTTTTAAGCAAATATTGGAGAAAGCGGCTCAGCCAGAGGTCATTTCGGGGGGGATCGCGGGGGATCGTAGTCTCCCCGGGTGAGGTAAGGGGGGCGGGG